>NC_069499.1:76180572-76485572 GCF_027579735.1 Bombina bombina
GATGTCTCCCATCATCTCTAATTCTCACAGATTAAGAAAAGAAATAACCATTATTCTGAGTGTTTTCCATCAGGACTTTTTGGGACACAAGAGATTAATAAATACACTTTTTAACATACTACAAAAATAGGGACAATTTTAATGGGGGGGGGGGGGAGTGTCTTTTCAGAAGTGGAAATGTTGGAGGTGGGTGCCAATAATGCTCTGCTTATTAGCACATTATCTTTCAGAGATTTTGCTGAATTCACCTTTCCTTGCACTAAACATCTTTTCACTTTTATATGAATCTTTTTTCTTTGTTTGCACTTACTCTGACACAATGATTTACCTTGGGAACTGGAGATGAAACACCATGATGCAATAATTATATTATTTCAGGAAGTTAAAAGGACCCAGATTGCCTCTGAACATGAGGATGTTGAGGAGGGGGCCTAGTGACCTTGAGGAGGATTCTTGGTAATCAATGGCTGAGTCTGCTTGTTTCAGTGGTGCGGTATATGTCACCCATATACAGGCAGAAAGTACTCCATAAATGAATATTTGACTTGTAGGTCAGAATATATTATTTATGCAATTAAATGTCCGTGTTCCTTGATGTATATTGGTCAATCGACCAGGGAAGCACGAGAAAGAATTTCTGAGCACAAGTCAAATATTCGTTGTGGCAAAAAGGATGCTCCAGTGGCTGGACACTTCATAAAGGCGGGCCATAGAATAAGCCAATTACGTTTCCAAATCATTGAAAGGGTTAATACACCTAGAAGAGGGGGTGATAAGGAGAATATATTAACTAGGAGAGAAACATTCTGGATCAATGAATTAGGTACTTTATGGCCCAGAGGTTTAAATAGAGAATGTAATTGGACTGCCTTTTGGTGACTGAATAAAATCCATTTTAAATAGAATCCAATAAAATTTAATAAAATGAAATAAGTATAGGACTTTTGTAATATTATACTATATAAATGAATGTGCATTCTAATGTAAATACTAATTAGTATGAGATTAAATGTCTCTATAAATTTAAATAGATACACTATGTTGAATAGCCAATATTGACCAATTATATGAGTGCATCCATATAGTGATGAATTGAAAATCAAAATAAAGATGAAGTTAACTGATTGAAATAACTATATCAAATATGATTGATACATCTAGGATACACTTGATATATTTTTTAATTCAATATATTGTGGTTACTAAAAGCATTAATGAAATTCTCAATGTATTTTATTATACTTTTTATTAATATGCAATTTTGTAATGTTGATTAATTTTTAATATAGAATAAGAATTTTTTTCACATATGATATGAGAGATATAACTGTTTAATAATATGATGTTGATCCACTAGGTGGCAGGATGGAGGCCATTAATGTGCACTTTGATACATATTTGTATGCTAAATGATGGTGATCCACTAGAGGGCAGCATTGCATCACTTTTTAATCACAATATTTGGCGCCATTAGGGCTATTTAAATGTTTGTTCACTAATGTTTGGTTAAGCTTGAGAAAAGGCCAAGTGTGGGCCTGAAACGTCGCTTCTTTATCCCTGTTTGCACAAATAAAAGTCTTTTATTGCACCAGCTGGAACGATTTCTGTTTCTATATTGCGGTATACACAACCCCAGTTTGTGATTTTGCTAATTTGGGACGAGATTTGGCATTTTGAGCTGGGTTTATGCAGGTCCAAGTAGACCATAGAGCAACTAGGACATAAAGGAAAGAAGGACAAGAGGATGCACTAGAATTGGGACAATTAATTGAGAGGTATGAACCAGAGAGACTGAGCGTGTGTCCTCTCAAATGAACCATTATACTACTCAATGGAGATGTATCAGCTGAACGATTTATACCTTAAAAAGAAAAGTTAGGACAACCATGACTAGTTGGGGAATGCAGAGAACACCCCCCCCCCCCATGGTTGGTTAACAGATTTTACTATATACTCTTAAACCAAACTCAAAAATCTTGTAAAACAAATATATCTTAAACTAATAGTAAGTTAAGCAAGCATTTTATACTGTTAAACGATCATACCCAGTTGAAAAAAAAAACACATTGTGAAATAAACTGTAGAAACCTCTTAGTAAGTAAACCGAGTCTTACACTATACCCACTGCATAAGAGCAATACATTAAACAATAGAATACCAACCTGCGATGAAGAAGGTGACAAAGTTGTCAATAAGCATCTCATCATCACAATTTTCTTCCAAAGCTGATTTAAATAAATAAATAAATAAATAAGGATTAAATTCAAGTTATTATTTCATCTTCCACAATAAAATCTACTTCATAGGTCATTTTATCTGTGCTGCTTTGAGTGTTTTGACTGGGCTAAACTATTTATAGGCCATACTGACGAGAATAAATTACAGCTGATCCTGTTGCCTGAGCGACAGGGATTGAACATCCGCTATACCGCGAGTATCAGACATGTGGTGGGTACCTTTCATACCAGAGAGAAAATCAAAAGTGAATGAAATGTTTTAAAGGGATCGAATCTTTGTTTGAAGGTAGACTTGCAAGGAGGTGGTTTAGCTCACTTCACTCTATCGGTAGCGCAATCCTCACTGCAGCATCGCTATGTGCAATTAGGGTTTAGTGTAAATGATCCCTTTAGACAGTGTGGAATAACAATACAATTTACATGTGTGAACTGAAATTGTTTAGTTTTAATACAGTAGCTAAAACTGTAAATTAATAATAAACGTATTTGTGCTGAGGCATTGTGGGTACAACTATGGCTATATTGTTCATTTGTATATGGTGTGATTATATATATATATATATATATATACACACACAAAGAAAGAGTTAATGGATGGCGCAAAGTTAAACATCTAGTTCACACTGATATTAATAAATTAAAACCGAGTATTAGGATATGAACATATAATCAATCCCTAGTGATGACTACTGTAAAAATATATATATTAGGTAGAAGTGAGATACAGGTTATAGTACAAGTTATAGTAAAGTACACAGTCCCAAAAGGTAGTAATGAGATGTTATTGTGGAAATCTTCATCAATCTCTCCCCTTTAGATGTTCACTTACTTCAAGCAACCTCAATCCTATGAGGATTACTTGTGAGTCCTCACCTTGTGAGTCAGAATAGTCTGACATTTACCTCTGATGAAGAAGGGAATGATACAGTTCAAACCCCTTCGAAACGCGTAAGGTGCTATATATATATATGGGAAGGCATACCCCTATGTTTTGTATTGGATCTGATTAGCATTATTTGTGTGTCCGGAGTTTCTTGGATTGACTTGGACTTTCCTTGTATGAACTGTACTGTGCTGGACTCCTTACATATATATTATGTGCTGATTTCATGCCTCATATGTTGAGGATTTTAAATGTGAGTTGTACTTACTTTGCTTTCTTACTGTGTGTATATTAAAAAACAGTTTTACACTATGTATCTGTTTCTGGTCTTTTCTGCATAATCCGGCGACCGGAGCTGAAAGTTTCCATTCACCAAGAGAGCTCGGGAACCTAGGGTGCACGTTGAATCCCTGTCATAGGCAGAGAGTGACGGTGTTTTGAAGTCTACACATAAAGAGACCCACGACCGGCTTGATCCATACTTCAGGGAGTACCTAGCCCTTCAGTGATACTGCTACATTCTTACCTCATAGGATTGAGGTTGCTTGAAGTAAGTGCACATCTAAAGGGGAGAGATTGATGAAGATTTCCACAATAACATCTCATTACTACCTTTTGGGACTGTGTACTTTACTATAACTGGTACTTTAACCTGTATCTCACTTCTACCTAATATATATATTTTTACAGTAGTCATCACTAGGGATTGATTAATTATATGTTCCTATCCTAATACTCGGTTTTAATTGATTAATATCAGTGTGAACTAGCTGTTTAACTTTGCGCCATCCATTAACGTGCAATTTGCACTAAGGACGGATACTTTTTTCTCTCTCTAGTTTATCGAAAGCGGATACACGGATCAGCTGGAGTGTGTCTAAGCAACACTGACCAATAGGAGCGGAGCAGCCTAACAGATTCTCTACATGTGACCCTAACGACTGGAGGAAGAGACTATACGGAGGTTGAACATCTAATCTAGCTGGCTGTCCCCTATGTCTATTACCACTCCCGAATAGCCAGGTTAAATATACCTATGTGCCTAAGGATCGATCTGTTTTATACTCACACTGTGTGAACTGTAGTGGTTACCCTTGTCTGGAATTCTGTAACAACTTTTTTGATACTTGTTTGTTACGTTTTGGCGAAATCTTTTTTTTAGTGGTGGCAATATTTTTTCCTACTTTTTTAGCTGTTTTATATCGGAGACGTCCAAAAATTTTTTACCCATTTTTATCAATATTTTATTTAATTTAGGTAACAGATATTGATGCCGTTTATTTGCATAACTGTTTAGGTTTAATAAATTATTTGCTCATTTACTAATTTGGGTATTCTTTTCAATATTTCCTTATCTGCCATATATTGGTATTATCCTTCTTTATACAATACTTTTCAGTTATACATATATATTTAGGTGATTTGCTATAACGATTCACAAATTATCTGAATCACTTATTGTTTAATTAATTAATAGAAATTGCTAATATTGATGGTTTAGTAATTACTGTATTTGGTCTACTTGTTAACCTTTAGCCTTTAAGCGCTCATAAATATTGTTTTTTGTTTATAAGTTTTATATTATTGTTTTATTTAAATGAACTGTATCCATGGACAGCGCTGCGGAATAGGATGGCGCTTCATAAATAAAGTATAATAATAGTAATAATAATAATAATAATACTACTACATTTCTGACTGTTTCTAAGCCTGTACAGGCCACCTCTTATCTCAGTGCATTTTATCAGCTTTTCATAGCCAAAACAGTGCTAGTTCATGTGTTCCATATAGATAACATTGTGCATCAAAGGGACAGTCTACTCCAAAATTGTTATTGTTTAAAAAAAAAAAAAAAAAAAAAAGATAGACAATGCCTATACTGCCCATTCCCCAGATTTGCGCAACTAACCTTGTTATATTGATATACAGTATAACCTTTACATTTTTGCCTCTTTCTAAGCCCCTGCAAGTTGCCTTTATCTCAGGGCATTTTTATAGCTTTTTACAGCAAGGTACTGCTCATTCATGTGTGCTATATAGATAAACATTGTGCTCACTCCCATGGAGATATTCATGAGTCAGTACTAATTAGCTAAAATGCAAGTCTATAAATAACATTGAGATAAGGAGCCAGTCTGCAGAGTTTTAGATATAAGATAATCACAGAGGTAAAAAATATATTAATTTAACAGTGTTGGTTGTGCAAAGCTGGAGAATAGGTAATAAAGGGATTATCTATTTTTTAAACAATAAAATGTTTTGGAGTAGACTGTCCCTTTAATCCTGGGGAGTTATTTATGAAGCAGCACTAATTGGCTAAAATGCAAATTTGTAAAAAGCACTGAGATATGAGGTGAGTCTTAGATACAAGGTAATCACAAAGGTAAAAAGTAAATTAATATAACAGTGGTTGTTTTCTATTTTTTTAAACAATAAAAATGTCAGGGTAGACTATCCCTTTAAAGCCAGATACAGCATCATCAAGCAGCAGATTTTTACAGGTGTTAATGTCAGACCTCTATTTCAGATGTTGCCCAGAAACTTCTCCTTAAAGCACTGCTGCCCCCTCAAGCATATCTAATCATTAAACAGATAGTGTAGCAGGTGTGACTGTCTTTGTTTTATGTCAATCATATTTTATATAGCTAGCGTTTAGCAAAAACTAAGATCATTCTCAAGACAAAATGAATCTCTCATTGGAATGCAGCCCCCCCCCTCTTTCTAGATAAGACTGCTGCTATGAGAACAGACACGGCAGAGTGAATCCGTGTAACTTATTTCTTAAATGCATATCTCCGCTATACATGTGAATATATATATATATGCAAAACAGAATGAGAAGCAGTATATTATATGTTACTTAACACCATGAACTACATTTAATAAACCCATATTTACCTGCCCCTTTGAGTATTTGGGTCAATATGTCTATTGGAAGTTCTTCACCTTCATCACTCATCTTCCGTCTTCTCTCGATGCATTCTTTTCCGGTTTTACGGAGAAGCTGAATAGACTCCCGAATCTCTCGGACAAGGTCTTTCTTCCATGGTAAGATCTATTAGATAAACACCATCCTTTAATGAATTGGAAACTATGCATAATCATATAGAATGCAATATGAAAGTGTTAATTAAAATACAAAGGGTTATAAAATAATTTCTGTTTGCTTAAAGGGACATTAAAGTATTTCAAAGGTAAATTGTTCTATTTTAAATAGATGTGCTGATTTTTTTCATGTGCATCCACCAATAGAATTGTAGGAGTTGTCCCAATTATTTTCTATTTCACACTCCTGCTTTGCCTGGTAGTTTTAAAATGTGCACATATTAACAAAGTTTAAAAATAAGTCTAAAACATACAATTTGTGCAAATATTTTATTCATTTTGTGACCTACACATTTTATATAAAGAAACATTTTATTTAAGAGAACTTGGGAGCTGTCTTACACAGAGGTATGTGATTGGCTGAAATTACATTTATTCCTCCACGTAAAAGTTTCAGTCACATCTGAGTTTTCCTATTCTATGTGCACTCCCATAATCCTTAAATAAAATTATATATATATATATATATAATCACTTGGTTTTAATAGACAATAAGTAGTTTACAAATTTATGCTATCACATAGCATTTGTTAGCAACAATAATTAATTATATTTATTAACATTTTATGCATGAACAGGTTTTCCTTTTTTAGTTTTCTTTTCTTAAAGGGACAGTCTAGTCCAAAATAAACTTTCATGATTCAGATAGAGCATGTAATTTGAAACAATTTTCCAATTTACTTTTATCACCAATTTTGCTTTGTTCTCTTGGTATTCTTAGTTGAAAGCTTAACCTAGGAGGTTCATATGCTAATTTCTTAGACCTTGAAGGCCACCTCTTTTCAGAATGCATTTTAACAGTTTTTCACCACTAGAGGGTGTTAGTTCATGTGTTTCATATAGATAACACTGTGCTCATGCACGTGAAGTTATCTGGGAGCAGGCACTGATTGGCTAAACTGCAAGTCTGTCAAAAGAACTGAAATAAAGGGGCAGTTTGCAGAGGCTTGGATACAAGATAATCACAGAGGTTAAAAGTATATTATTATAACTGTGTTCTTTATGCAAAACTGGGGAATGGGTAATAAAGGGATTATCTATCTTTTAAAACAAAAAACAAATTCTGGTGTAGACTGTCCCTTTAATAATAAACAATGAATAAATTAAATCAATCAGAATCCAGGTTAGTTTATTTAGCATATCACAATAAATTGTTTAGTTATTTGCAAACCTTTGTTAGAGGATTTCTTATTTCTAGCATTCCTCTCAAAGCCATAAAGATAGCCCGGGGGAAGGGTGTCTGGTCATCGTTCAGGGTATTCAGATCCATGCCAAATGCCACCTGTGCGGTTGGTAAAATCAGATATAAATAAATGCTGCTGAAAAAAAGATAGAGAGACACAGATCTAGCAAAAATAAATCAACTAATATTTAATGGACAGGTCACAATTGAAATGTGCATGGGTGCATTTCATTTTTAAGTAGAAGCATTGTTGCAATATATTTCCATTAGCGAAAATTCTTGTAGTAAAAGTTATTACTTTCAGTGGCATATGCACATATGCTGTGAGGCCTTGGGCACCAGTATTCAAGCTTAGAGAGCTGTCAGTGGTATGTCTGAAGGCTTAATTTGTGTCACACAATCCACTGCTAAGATGATGTAGGCCTAGATTTGGAGTTTTGTCGGTAACGACCCGAAAAACTAACGCCGGCTTTTTTCTGGCCGCACCATAAAAATAACTCTGGTATTGAGAGTCCACATAAAGGCTGCGTTAGGCTCCAAAAAAGGAGCGTAGAGCATTTTTAACGCAGCTTCAACTCTCGATACCAGAGTTGCTTACGGACGCGGCCAGCCTCAAAAACGTGCTCGTGCACGATTCCCCCATAGGAAACAATGGGGCTGTTTGAGCTGAAAAAAAACCAAACACCTGCAAAAAAGCCGCGTTCAGCTCCTAACGCAGCCCCATTGTTTGCTATGCGGTAACCCTTCCTACGTCTGCACTTAACACTCTAACATGTACCCCGAGTCTAAACACCCCTAACCTTACACTTATTAACCCCTAATCTGCCGCCCCCCGCTATCGCTGACCCCTGCATATTATTATTAACCCCTAATCTGCCGCTCCGTAAACCGCCGCTACTTACATTATCCCTATGTACCCCTAATCTGCTGCCCTAACATCGCCGACCCCTATATTATATTTATTAACCCCTAATCTGCCCCCCACAACGTCGCCTCCACCTGCCTACACTTATTAACCCCTAATCTGCCGAGCGGACCTGAGCGCTACTATAATAAAGTTATTAACCCCTAATCCGCCTCACTAACCCTATCATAAATAGTATTAACCCCTAATCTGCCCTCCCTAACATCGCCAACACCTAACTTCAAACATTAACCCCTAATCTGCCGACTGGAGCTCACCGCTATTCTAATAAATGTATTAACCCCTAAAGCTAAGTCTAACCCTAACACCCCCCTAAGTTAAATATAATTTAAATCTAACGAAATTAATTAACTCTTATTAAATAAATTATTCCTATTTAAAGCTAAATACTTACCTGTAAAATAAATCCTAATATAGCTACAATATAAATTATAATTATATTATAGCTATTTTAGGATTTATATTTATTTTACAGGTAACTTTGTATTTATTTTAACCAGGTACAATAGCTATTAAATAGTTAAGAACTATTTAATAGCTAAAATAGTTAAAATAATTACAAATTTACCTGTAAAAGAAATCCTAACCTAAGTTACAAATAAACCTAACACTAGACTATCAATAAATTAATTAAATAAACTACCTACAATTACCTACAATTAACCTAACACTACACTATCAATAAATTAATTAAATACAATTGCTACAAATAAATACAATTAAATAAACTAGCTAAAGTACAAAAAATAAAAAAGAACTAAGTTACAAAAAATAAAAAAATATTTACAAACATAAGAAAAATATTACAACAATTTTAAACTAATTACACCTACTCTAAGCCCCCTAATAAAATAACAAAGCCCCCCAAAATAAAAAAATGCCCTACCCTATTCTAAATAACAAAAGTTCAAAGCTCTTTTACCTTACCAGCCCTGAACAGGGCCCTTTGCGGGGCATGCCCCAAGAAATACAGCTCTTTTGCCTGTAAAAAAAAACATACAATACCCAAGCCCCCCAACATTACAACCCACCACCCACATACCCCTAATCTAACCCAAACCCCCCTTAAATAAACCTAACACTAAGCCCCTGAAGATCATCCTACCTTGTCTTCACCATACCAGGTTCACCGATCGGTCCAGAAGAGCTCCTCCGATGTCCTGATCCAAGCCCAAGCGGGGGGCTGAAGAGGTCCATGATCCGGCTGAAGTCTTCATCCAAGCGGGGCAGAAGAGGTCTTCCATCCGATTGAAGTCTTCATCCAAGCGGCATCCATCCGGAGCGAAGCGGCAGCATCCTGAAGACCTCCACCGCGGAACATCCATGGCCCATGGCCGACGACTGAACGACGAATGACGGTTCCTTTAAATGACGTCATCCAAGATGGCGTCCCTCGAATTCCGATTGGCTGATAGGATTCTATCAGCCAATCGGAATTAAGGTAGGAATATTCTGATTGGCTGATAGAATCAGCCAATCAGAATCAAGTTCAATCCGATTGGCTGATCCGATCAGCCAATCAGATTGAGCTTGCATTCTATTGGCTGTTCCGATCAGCCAATAGAATGCAAGCTCAATCTGATTGGCTGATAGGATCAGCCAATCGGATTGAACTTGATTCTGATTGGCTGATTCAGTCGTCAGCCAGGATGGATGTTCCGCGGTGGAGGTCTTCAGGATGCTGCCGCTTCGCTCCGGATGCCGCTTGGATGAAGACTTCAATCGGATGGAAGACCTCTTCTGCCCCGCTTGGATGAAGACTTCAGCCGGATCATGGACCTCTTCAGCCCCCCGCTTGGGCTTGGATCAGGACATCGGAGGAGCTCTTCTGGACCGATCGGTGAACCTGGTATGGTGAAGACAAGGTAGGATGATCTTCAGGGGCTTAGTGTTAGGTTTATTTAAGGGGGGTTTGGGTTAGATTAGGGGTATGTGGGTGGTGGGTTGTAATGTTGGGGGGCTTGGGTATTGTATGTTTTTTTTACAGGCAAAAGAGCTGTATTTCTTGGGGCATGCCCCGCAAAGGGCCCTGTTCAGGGCTGGTAAGGTAAAAGAGCTTTGAACTTTAGTAATTTAGAATAGGGTAGGGCATTTTTTTATTTTGGGGGGCTTTGTTATTTTATTAGGGGGCTTAGAGTAGGTGTAATTAGTTTAAAATTGTTGTAATATTTTTCTTATGTTTGTAAATATTTTTTTATTTTTTGTAACTTAGTTCTTTTTTATTTTTTGTACTTTAGCTAGTTTATTTAATTGTATTTATTTGTAGCAATTGTATTTAATTAATTTATTGATAGTGTAGTGTTAGGTTAATTGTAGGTAATTGTAGGTAGTTTATTTAATTAATTTATTGATAGTCTAGTGTTAGGTTTATTTGTAACTTAGGTTAGGATTTCTTTTACAGGTAAATTTGTAATTATTTTAACTATTTTAGCTATTAAATAGTTCTTAACTATTTAATAGCTATTGTACCTGGTTAAAATAAATACAAAGTTACCTGTAAAATAAATATAAATCCTAAAATAGCTATAATATAATTATAATTTATATTGTAGCTATATTAGGATTTATTTTACAGGTAAGTATTTAGCTTTAAATAGGAATAATTTATTTAATAAGAGTTAATTAATTTCGTTAGATTTAAATTATATTTAACTTAGGGGGGTGTTAGTATTAGGGTTAGACTTAGCTTTAGGGGTTAATACATTTATTAGAATAGCGGCGAGATTCGGTCAGCAGATTAGGGGTTAATAATTGAAGTTAGGTGTCGGCGATGTTAGGGAGGGCAGATTAGGGGTTAATACTATTTATGATAGGGTTAGTGAGGCGGATTAGGGGTTAATAACTTTATTATAGTAGCGCTCAGGTCCGGTCGGCAGATTAGGGGTTAATAAGTGTAGGCAGGTGGAGGCGATGTTGAGGGGGGCAGATTAGGGGTTAATAAATATAATACAGGGGTCGGCGGTGTTAGCGGCAGCAGATTAGGGGTACATAAGTATAACGTAGGTGGCGGTCAGCAGATTAGGGGTTAAAAAATTTTTTTTCGAGTGTCGGCGATGTGGGGGGACCTCGGTTTAGGGGTACATAGGTAGTTTATGGCTGTTAGTGTACTTTAGAGCACAGTAGTTAAGAGCTTTATAAACCGGCGTTAGCCCAGAAAGCTCTTAACTACTGACTTTTTTCCTGCGGCTGGAGTTTTGTCGTTAGATGTCTAACGCTCACTTCAGACACGACTCTAAATACCGGAGTTATAAAAATCCCATTGAAAAGATAGGATAGGCAATTTACGTAAGGGGATCTGCGGTATGGAAAAGTCGCGGCTGGAAAGTGAGCGTTAGACCCTATTTTGAGTGACTCCAAATACCGGCGGTAGCCTAAAACCAGCGTTAGGAGCCTCTAACGCTGGTTTTCACGGCTACCGCCAAACTCCAAATCTAGGCCGTAGTGTTTTAACACTGGTGCACAGGGCACACACACAGCATATGCGCGTATACCACTGAAAAACAGTAATATATTGTAAAAATGCTTCTATTTAAAATTTAAATACACCAATGTTCATTTCAATTTTAACCTTTCTATCCCTTTTAGACATTTATTTAAGGAGTAAAGTCTCTTGTCTCAAACGATTGGCCACGACTTCCACAACAGTGCTCTGCAAAAGTATTTGAGAACCTGTCAAATGCTCTCATAATACTGAGACATCGGTTTTACGTTGGGGCTTTTGTGTCTTTTTACAACTGACCTCTCACTTTAGCAACCTAATGATATGCACATGCATGTGTCTTGAGCACCAAAAGTAAAACATTGTTACAAACATCGGACCAAACACAGCTGCCATATAGTGCTTAATACACGTGCACGCTCCTGAGGCTACTTCAGTATGCTCTAATGCAAAGGAGTTTCATTTTAATAAAGGATAAAATGGGAAAGAGGTATATTTAAAACCAGAAGTGAAAAAGTGACCGGTAACTCAACCTCACCTTGGCAATTACATCGAGTGTTAATTTGTTGAGCATGTCATGAACTTTAAACTCTGAATTCTTCTCGGCCTTTTCTGTGAGTTTTTGCATCAGTTCTTCAGCCTTCTCATTGAATGTTCCCATTAAACCTATCAAATAGCTGGCACATAAATAATAAGTAGATTTATTAGCAATTATTAAACAGTAAAGGGTTAAAAAAAATATATAGATAACATCAAATTATATCATATAACCAAATGGATGGGTGTTGTCTTGTTTGCATTAATACAAATTTTCTAGGTTTACCAACATTGCTTCTATTGTAAGATGACTTATTGTTCCAAGTGAAAATATGCCAGTCCCTCTTAAAGGGGTATAAAAGTCACACAATTTTGTTATAGCACTATTGCTTGCAAAGGGGTTGAACACAAAGTTAAAGGGATAGTAAAGTCCAAATTAAACTTTCATGATTCAGATAGGGCATGTCATTTAATTTTAAACAACTTTCTAATTTACTTTTATCATCAAATATTCTTAGTTGAAAGCTAAACCTGGGTAGGCTCATATGCTAATGTCTAAGCACTTAAAGGCTGCCTCTTATCTAATGCATTTGACAGTTTTTCACAGCTAGAGGGCATTAATTCAGGTGTTTCATTTAAATAACATTGTGCTTACACACGTGAAGTTATTTAAGAGTCAGCACTAATTGCCTGAAATGCAAGTCTGTCAAAAGATCTGAGATAAGGAGGCAGTCAGCAGAAGTTTAGATACAGGGTAATTACAGAGGTAAAAATTATATTTCTATAACAGTGTTGGTTATGCAAAACTGGGGAATGGTAAATAAAGGGATTATCTATATTTTTAAACAACATTTTTGGCGTTTACTATCCCTTTAAAGTCAGCTCTAGAAACATGAAAGTTTAAATGGAATTCATGTTAGATAATTACTTTTACAATCCAGTGTTTAACCCAACCTTGTTTGTACCATCTTTTTAATTGCCTGTATTATAGCTAATTGTCCACAGCAAAAAAGTAAAATAAGGGAAAATTTAAGTTTAAACACGGTGGTGCCCACTACTTTATACAAACTCAGTGGAATTTAGAAAAAAACAATACATTTTCAGAATTTAATTTCAGGAAAAGGGAACAAAATAAATAATGAAAGTATATTGCAAAGTGTTTTTTTTGGTTTTTTTTTTAATACACAGAAAGGGATATGAAACCCAAAAATTCTCTTTTGTAATTCAGACAGAGCACACAATTAAAAAAATGAAAAAAAATGTCCAGTTTACTTATTTTCTCAACATTTGTTTAGTTCCCATGATATTCTGTATTGAAGAGATACTTAAGAAGGCATCTGGAGCACTCTCTGTATCTGCCATCAAGTGCTCTTGCAAATGGATAACATTCTTGCAAAACTTCTGCCGTACAGTACTCAAGACATGTGCCCACTCCAAAGCTTACACCCCTGATTTTCAACAAAAGATACCAAAAAACAAAGAAAATTGTAAGTAAATTAGAAAGTTGTTCAAATTGAATGCTCTATTTGAATCCTAAAATAATAAAAAAAAAAGATTGGGTTTCCTGTCCCTTTAAACATTTTATCTTCTAATCCCCTACTGCTTTATATCCTGTTAAAAATACCTCAATGACACCTCACACAAATGCTACCGTAGGCTCCACCCTAAGCCACTTCCCTAAGCTCTGTCATATATATTTTTCAAAAACCGAGCTGCAATTATATCTCTTAAGGCACTGGTTTTCAAACCTGTTCTTCGGCCTCCCTAGCAGGTCAGATTTTCAAGATTACCTTTGGTGAGCGCAGGTAAAATGACCATGTTTACTAAACAGCCGATTATTTCACCTGTGCTCTAGTTCAGATATCCTCAAAATCTGGGCCTGTTAGGGAGGCCTGATGACAGGTTTGATAACAAGGGTCCTAGAGGTAACAAAGCAGTGATTTTAGACTTTGACTGCCAGAACTACACACAAAGAAGTGATTGAAACCCCCTTTGGGCTGACAGAAGAGCTGTGATATAACCCCCTTGACAATCAGTTACACACACACATAGAGATACTACTCTCCATGGCACCCAGAAACAAACATGGAACACTTTGAGACTATAATTTAAAAAGTTTATTGTGCATAGTAATAAAAAAAACTTTGCTGTATCCTTTCAATACTTATTTTGCCACCTTTCCCTGTAATTTAAATCTGTGAATTATGGGTTTTCTACTTGCACTACATTATATGCCCCTAATTAGCTTTAACAGAGAAGAGTATGATAAGGAACTGCAAACTGATTGTGACTAGTTGTGTGTTCTCTAGAACAGTGATTTTTAACCTTTTTTTTTGTCGTGGCACACTTTTTTACATTAAAAAATCCTGTGGCACACCACCATCCCCAAAATTTAAAAAAAATCAGCACATTGTAGCCTAATACAGCATATATATATACACATACACACAAACACACACATACTGTATGTATTTGTGCTGTTATGCCATGCCTCCTACAAGACTACCCCTGCACTGGGAGTAAAAAACAAGCAAAGTTTATAAAATATTTCACACTGTTGTCAGTCTGCCGTGCACACCTGAGGATCTCTCACGCACACTAGTGTGCCAGGGCACACTGGTTGAAAAACACTGCTCTAGAAACAAGTTTGGGAGTGCTCACCAGAGGATAAAAAAAAATGTTTTATTTCTTCACTAACAAAAACTGTGCAAAGGTTTTGGGCAGGTGTGAAAAATGCTGTAAAGAAAGAACGCTTTAAAAACAAGAAATGTTAATAGTTTTATCAATTAACAAAATGCAAAGGTGAATGAACAAAAGAAAAACTTCTACCCTTTAAGGTACACTTTATTATTATTATCAGTTATTGTAGAGCGCCAACAGATTCCACAGCGCTACACTTGCGCAAAGTCAGATATTTTGTAGCATATAGTCATGTGCATATTAAACAATTATACCAAACAGGTGCTTACGATCATCAATTTAATATATAGGTTATTGACACACTATCATGAACTGAAACAGCTGTGTAGGAGGAATAAAACCAGGTGAGGAACAGGCAAATTCTGATAACCATGACGAGGTTGTTTGAGTTTGATGTGTAAAGTCATATACCATGGGAAAGGACTAAGCACAGCAACACGACACAATGTAGTTATACTGCATCAGCAAGGTCTCTTCCCAGGAAGAAAATTCAAGGCAGACAGGGGTTCTAAAGAAGCACAAAGAAACCGGCAACTTTGAGGAAAGTAGATTCAATGATTGGACAAAGAAAAACTTAGGGCAGCAGGTGAAAGACACATCATACTTACTTTCCTTTGCAAACAGAACATGCCCAGCAGTCCCAGTCAGCTCAGAATTGGCAGAAACCAGTGGAACCCTGGGTACAAACCCATCTGTTTGGAGAAGTCTGGTCAGAAGTGGCCTTCATGGAAAGTTTGCGGTTAAAAAAAGTCATTTCTCTGACGTGGAAACAAAAGCCAAGCAACTATGCACAAAAACACAGGAACTGTGGAGCAGAAAAATGGCAGCAAGTGCTCTGGACTGATGATTCAAATTTTAAATAGTTTGGCTGTAGTCAGAGGGCAGTTTGTTTGTTGAAGGCTGGAGAGTGGTTCAAGATAAGTGTCTACAGGCAATAGTGAAGCATGGTGGAGGTTCCTTGCAAGTTGGGGGCTGCATTATTTCTGCAAATGGAGTTGGGGATTTGGTCAGAATTAATGGTCTCATCAATGCGAGAATAATCGCTGATACTTATCCATCATGCAATACCATCATGGAGGCATCTGATTGGCCCCAAATTTATTCTGCAGCATAACAACAACCCCAAATAATACAGCCAAAGTTATTAAGAACTATCTTCAGCGTAAAGTAGAACAAGGAGTGCTGGAAGTGATGGTATGCAACCCCCCCCCCCTCCTCAGAGCCCTGACATCAACATCATCAAGGTTTGTCTGGGAATACAAGGAAAGGCAGAAGCAACAGGGGCTGCCTAAAGCCACAGAAGAACTGTGGTTAGTTATCCAAGATGTTTGGAACAGCCTACCTGCTAAGTTCCTGCAAGTGTGTCTAGAAGAATTGTTGCGGTTTTGAAGGCAAAGGGTGGTCACACCAAATATTGATTTGATTTAGATTTTTCTTCTGTTCAATCACTTTGCATTTTACTAATTGATAAAAAATAAACTATTAACATTTCTGTATTTGAAAGAATTCCTTACTTCACAGCATTTTTTTCACACCTGCCTAAAACATTTACACACACACACATATATATATATATATATAATCCTAGTGTTCATGAATTAAAGTCCTCTTTATTTGTTCCAATTTCACAAAGTATAAAATACTTCATGCTGAAAGTTCCTTTCTTTGTTCCAAGTGTTCGCTACACTGAGCTGCTATGGCAGAACGCAATATGGCTTGTGAGGGTGACATTCCACCTCTTAGCCATAGCCGTGCGGGAAATCTGACTTGGCGCCGCAATACGCTTCGAACAAAGAAAGGGATGTACCATCACTTTAAAAAATTTTGTTGTAATCTTCTTATGTCATGAAATATCAATATAATAAATGTTATATTTTGAGTCTGCTAGGACTGATTATATATATATATATATATATATATATATATATATATCAGTGACGTGCAGTGAGGTCAGAGGCTGGTTAGGCACTAGATATGATACGCTGGAGAAACACATGTACAGAGGGCCGCAAGTACCCCCAACAGGGCAGGTTTAAATGATAGCTGAACCAGTGCACAGGTGACATAATCAGGTGATGGTGAGAGAAAGTTAGTAACCACTAAGGTTACTGATCAGCTGGATTACTTCACCTGTGTACTGATTCAGCTATAATGAAAACCTGGCCTGTTGGGGGTACTTGAGGACCATTGTTGAGAAACACTGCACTAAAGCACCAGCTCATCGGAAATGTATTGATTACCTGGGAGAATAAAGCACACATACTCTGCTCACTGACACCCACACTCACACAATTCTATGGCACAGTGCCAGTTACTAAGCAATTAGGGAGGCTTAGCAATATTCAATGTCAAAAACTTTAATTTAAATAATGTGGACACTGCACACTTAACTTCAAACTCTGGGTTTTAAATGATGGATTTAAATTTGAATTGTCCCTTTGACTTCCTGTCAGTATTGGGTTATGCTCACTTACTGTCCCCCTGTTAATGAGCTGTATCTGAACACAATTTGTGAATCACAAGAGATGTAGAATACTACTTTACTATTCTGCTTGGTGTCATCTGTTCTTAGGTTACCTCAGCTTCCAGTTGTGTCACATGACCCTGCTCACTGCATCCTCCTTCTGATTAATCTATATATCCTTCACTTGCTAGGAGGCATCAAGAGGGGTGCCTCCTATTGGTCCCAATTGTTGCTGCTAATATATTGACAGAACACAGGTGGCGCTGCAGCACAGCTTTTCCTTTGACCCCATGTACTGCAATGGAGAGAAGCGTTCCTGTACCTGCCTCTCCATAGCATTACATGGGGGGGAAATATTTTTGGGACTTTTTTTTTATGTTTTAATTAAAATTTAATTAAGCTTTGGCCACATATGGCAGGGTAGGCACTGCCTCCCTGCCTCCTATGAGTGGCACGTCCCTGATTATATATATATATATATATATATATATATATATATATATATATATATATATATATATATCTCAATATTGTTTAAATGTAAGTAAAAAAGAAAACAACTGAAAATCAGCTTGGCACAGGGATGGGAAAAAGACTTAGCAGCAAAGAGGTTAAGCATATTTATCTGTAAAAGACAATATTTTAGATATGCTGCCAATTAAAAGGACAGTCAACACTAGAATTTCTGTTGTTTAAAAAGAAAGATAATCCCTTTATTACCCATTCCCCAGTTTTGCATAACCATCAGTTATATAAATACACTTTTTACCTCTGTGATTACCGTGTATCAAAGCCTCTGCAAACTGCCCCCTTATTTCAGTTCTTTTTACAGACTTGCTTTTTAGCCAATCAGTACTCACTCCAGGGTAACTTCACGTGCATGAGCTCAATGTTATCTATATGAGACACATGAATTACTGCCCTCTAGTGGTCAAAATGCATTCAGATTAGAGGCAGTCTTCAAGGTCTAATAAAATTGCATATGAACCTCCTAGAATTAGCTTTTAACTAAGAACAAAGCAAAATTGGTGATAAAAGTAAATTGGAAAGTTGTTTAAAACTACATTTCCTATTTAAATCATGAAAGTATTTTTGGACTTGACTGTCCCTTTAAATAAGTGGCGGTATAAGAACAAACAGTGCATCCTATAGTTGTATTCTTACTAATAATATTATCATTATTTTTATTACTATTATTATTTTCAGCAGTAGTAGCCACTTAAACCGTTGACATATATTAAAACTATATGAAACAGAAAGAGCACAATACAACGTATACTGTTAAAGTAAAAATATAAGGATATTATTTTAGTGATTTCTGATTATGCATTAATAGATTGTGTTCAATTGTCAATTTAACTGATATATTTTCACTGATTCTATTATTTTTTAAGACCACCTTTTTCTGTTTGAAAAAAAGAGTTTTAAGGGTTAAAAACAAAATAAACATACCAATCAAAATGCCCCTCTTGGCAGAATTTAAAAAAAAAAACAAAGGCAAGGGTTCCTCCAAGGCTTTCCTCTACCCACAACAAAAGTGATTTGATTAACATAATCACAACAACCTTTGAGTGGCAGAAAGTGTGCCTGTAGCCAATACTGAGCTGGTGGTATTCAGGTAGGAAATGGAAAGCACTGGATTCAACTGTGCCTTCTGATTCTGCCAAGGTGGCTTTTGTCAGGTCAATACATTTGCTTTAAAGCACTTACTTGTACAAAGTCAGCTTATAGTCTAATAATACAACAACAACAACAACAACAACAACAACAACAACAACTTCTTTATAATACAAATTGATGCACATTAGATATAATAAAATAATTTAAAAATAGGTGGGAGCTGATGTTTAGAATAATTTTCTAGCAGTGTAAAATATAAAGGGGGGAAGAGTATCAGTGATGTCCAGTTCTTATCCTCTAATTTTAATGGCCTTATCACAAAAAACTGTTATAAATAAAACCTATAGAAAATAACAAAATCATTCCAGCCAACACATTTCTGGTCATTAGCATTAGTGACAGAAGTAAAAAATTAATCTATCGGATTAAAAAAAATATATTTTAAATTCACTTTCATTATCAAGTTCCTCAGCAGTAGAAATGCACCACTGGGAGTGATTGGTTGCTACATACATATGCCTTGTCAGACTCTTTCTTGGTTTTCTTTGTTGAAACTTAATTCCTTTCCATAAGCGGATACTGAGGTAGGCTCAGACGCATGCACGTGTTTTGAGCACTATATGTGAAACATTGTTACAAACATTGCTGCAAATACAGCTGACAAAGTATACCAGGAGAAAGCAATATTTTTAATAATAAAAGCAAATATTTTAAAAACTGGATATGCTGTCCAAATCATGAGTTTAATTCTGACTTCCATGCCCCTTTAATAAAAGCATGCACAGTGGTTTTCCCAAATAGTGATTTATCATATGATGACTGTCTGCACTTACGTTCTGCTGAAAGCGGGGTCCATGATTCTTCTTTGTTTGTGCCAATGTTCGTAGTCTCTGTCACTCAACAAACCTTTTCCCAGGAACCTGGCAACACATTAAAATGTAGTGTTAGTACATTCGTGAGATGAGATTTAAATGCCGGGGACATTTTTCAGTGAGATCTGCGGTGTGCTAGAATAGGACAATCTAATATTCCTAAAACAAAATAACTTTCTTTTTTTTAAGGTTCCGTTCACTGAAACTGAAATACCCCACACTCCGGCTGCCCACTTGAAAAGTAATTCATTTTTGTGAGCTAACGGTTGGAACTGTTCTCCAATTGGTGCTCCAGCCAGACGGCACTTGCACAATTCCTTTGTGGACAGAACACTGATGGGAAAACAGTTAACTTTTGAAGTGGGTGGCCAGAGTGCGGGTAAATTAATTTCAGTGCTACATTAAAAAGCTAAAGCGCATCTTCATTACAACTTATGAATTAAACACCATCTAAAATATGGTTAACATTCCGGATCAGTTTATACAAAGGAGAAAGTTTAATCTTTGTGAAGGAAGCATGAATCAAGCAACGTGAAAGGTTATCCTGGAAAAACATTAGCTTCCTTCTGCTTTGACAATGTTCCCCAACTCTCAGGATTGTTTTTTTCCCAACAGGACTATGCTCCATGCACACAGGTGTGGTTGGGCCACCAGATCAAGATCCTTCATGGCCAGCCCAATCACAGGAATAGATATACAGGTATAGGCAGGTATATACAAATATGTATTTACAATAAAAATACCATTGTTCTGTAAGTGAAGAACATTGAAATATTTACAACTCCTGTTGGGTTAGCATGCGAGTGATAGGTGTTTAGGCTTTTTCTTCTCTGCTCTCTCTTGACTTCAATGGGGAGAATACGTCAATGCATTTCAAGATGTTGCGTGAAACTTACTTGCAATACGCGCGCAACCTGGCGCACGCAAAAAGATTCATTCTAGCGAAGTTAACACTCAAGCAGGAGCGCTAAATAGTGCGACACTTGTAATCTAGCCCATAATGGGCTATGCTTTTGGATGAATGCCGCCAAAATGTTAAGCAGCTTAGAGCTCCTTCATGCTCCAGAGAAATAGCTCCTTAGCTAAAGTAGGAATTTCGGTGATTGTAAAGTTTGGAGAGTTCACTTTTTAATGAATAAAGGTCTTTGTATTAGCTGTGCATCATCAACAAACCAACACTATCCTTTGGCTTGATTTAGCTGTTATAGTCAAGTGCACCAAAAACTCTCACTTAAAAAAGCCTCAGAGAAGGTTGTTAAAACAAATACATTTAATGCACATTTTTTTGCCTTGCTTACAAACAAGATTTTAAATCTATTTCTTCAAAGTAACTTTTGTAATTATTAATACTGGCAATAGTTGATAGGAGATTATATATATATATATATATATATATATATATATATATATATATATATATACACATGGAAGGGAACTGCACTCCAAGACCAGACCAGGTACACATCCTGTGACTCAGCAACATCCAGCCCTGGGTGCTAAATAGCACTCCAAAAAAGCTGTGATGTCACCAGAGCCACAGGCAGTTAACCCCAGTCCGGAATGGTTGCAAGAAACAAGGGGGATTACAAACAAAAAGTAATACAACACATAGAAACACCCAGCACTCACCAGCTAGCTCACAGCCAAGATAAAATCACAACTGGAACTTTTTGTTTGTAATCCCCCTTGTTTCTTGCACCCATTCTGGACTGGGGTTAACTGCATGTGGCTCTGGTGACATCACAGCTTTTTTGGAGTGCTATTTAGCACCCAGGGCTGGATGTTGGCGAGTCACAGGATGTGTACCTGGTCCGGTCTTGGAGTGCAGTTCCCTTCCATGTTTTGTATTTTCTCTGGGTGATTACATCCACCTGTGCACTCCTTCTTTGTTCTCAGTCTGTTTGGCTTTGTGAGCTCGCATGATGGTGTGGCTGTGTTAGGGACTCAGGCAGTGGAAAGGACCTTGACGTGGTGCCTGAGCTTTCCCATTTGGCCAGATGCGGTAACCTTTCCAGTTGTGATTTTATCTTAGCTGTGAGCTAGCTGGTGAGTGCTGGGTGTTTCTATGTGTTGTATTACTTTTTGTTTGTAATCCCCCTTGTTTCTTGCACCCATTCCAGACTGGGGTTAACTGCCTGTGGCTCTGGTGACATCACAGCTTTTTTGGAGTGCTATTTAGCACCCAGGGCTGGATGTTGCTGAGTCACAGGATGTGTACCTGGTCCGGTCTTGGAGTGCAGTTCCCTTCCATGTTTTGTATTTTCTCTGGGTGATTACATCCACCTGTGCACCCCTTCTTTGTTCTCAGTCTGTTTGGCTTTGTGAGCTTGCATGATGGTGTGCCTGTGTTAGGGACTCAGGCAATGGAAAGGACCTTGACGTGGTGCCTGAGCTTTCCCATTTGGCCAGATGCAGTAACTAACCTTTCCAGTTGTGATTTTATCTTAGCTGTGAGCTAGCTGGTGAGTGCTGGGTGTTTATATATATATATATAACTAACTAGCTGTTTCCCGCGGCTTCGCTCGCGTGGATTTTGCAATTTGTAAAAAAACAAAAATTGTGGAAAGAAGTGACCACTTGCAACAACATGTGTCCTCGCGTTTTTGCCCATTCGGGTTGCACACTCGCTGACATAAACTTCGTGAGTTTTTGTTAAAGGGACAGTCAACACCAAAATTGTTGTCGTTTCAAAAGAAAGAAAATCCCTTTATTACCCATTCCCTAGTTTTGCATAACCAACACAGTTATAATACATGTTTTACCTCTGCAATTACCTTATCTCAGCTTCTGCTAACTGCCCCCTTATTTCAGTTCTTTTGACAGACTTGCATTTTAGCCAATCAGTGCTCACTCCTAGGTCACTTTACGTGCATTAGCTTAATGTTATCTATAAGAAACACATGAACTAATGCACTCTAGTGGTCAAAATGCATTCAGATTAGGGGCAGTCTTCAAGGTCTAGGAAATTAGCATATGATCCTCCTAGGTTTAGCTTTCAACTAAGAATACCAAGAGAACAAAGCAAAATTGATTATAAAAAGTTAATTGTGAAGTTGTTTAAAATGACATGCCCTATTTAAATCATGAAAGTTTTATTTTAGACTCTCCCTTTAAGTACTTAGTGTTTCTTGTATATGGGCACCAATCAGCTAAGTTGTGGGCGGGTCGTCCGTCCGGCACATCAAAAATATGTTATTATTCTGTTTACAATTACTTTAATATTAAATTGTAATTATATATTATGGCCTCTAGTTATCAAGCTGTCTACTTACCTGCATTTGCCGGCCCCAATACGCTCGCCTAAGCTCGCCTAACATCGCCGCCGCGGACCTGAATACGTTCGCCAAATTTATCAAGAAAGCTGTCAAAAAGCCGCGCACCAAGTACGGTGCGATGAGCAGTGGACTGTTGTTGACTGACAGTCATTGATCTCGCTGCTCATCGGCTTATTCACAGCTTTCTTGCTAGCCTGTCACTAAGCACCCACACTAAACTATACTGTTTTACCCCCTATACCGCCGCTCCCGAAGCCCCCCGCACCTAAATAAACTTATTAACCCCTAAACCGCCGCTCCCGGACCCCGCCGCAACTATAATAAACATATTAACCCCTAAAACGCCGCTCCCTGAGCCCACTGCCACCTAAATTATATTTATTAACCCCTAATCTGCCCCCCCTACACCGCCGCCACCTAAATTATATCTATTAACCCCTAAACCTAAGTCTAACCCTAACCCTAATACCCCCCTAACTTAAATATTATTTAAATTAATCTAAATAAATATTCCTATAATTAAATAAAATTATTCCTATTTAAAACTAAATACTTACCTATAAAATAAACCCTAAGATAGCTACAATATAATTAATAATTACATTGTAGCTATTTTAGGGTTTATTTTTATTTTACAGGCAACTTTGTATTTGTGTACAGGTACAATAGCTATTAAATAGTTATTAACTATTTAATAGCTACCTAGTTAAAATAAATACAAATATACCTGTAAAATAAAACCTAACCTAAGTTACAATTACACCTAAAACTATACTACCATTAAATAAATTAATTAAATACGGCGGTTTAGGGGTTAAACAATTAATTTATTTACGGCGGGGTCCGGGATCGGCAGGATAAGGGTTAATAACTTTATGTAGGGGCGGCAGATTAGGGGTTAATAGGTATAATGTAGGTGGCGGCGGGGTCCGGGAGCGGCAGTTTAGGGGTTAATACATTTATTATAGTTATGGCGGGGTCCGGGAGCGGCGGTTTAGGGGTTAATAAGTATAATGCAGGTGGCGGTGGTGTAGGGGGGGCAGATTAGGGGTGTTTAGACTCAGGGTACATGTTAGGGTGTTAGGTGCAGACACTTCCCATAGGAATCAATGGGATATCGGGCAGAAGCGAACATGAGCTTTCGCTGCTGTCAGACTCCCATTGATTCTTATGGGATCCGCCGCCTCCAGGGCTGGGCCGGAAAAGTGCAGAGCATACCTGGTTGTTCTTTGAAAACTTCCAAAAGTAGTCAGATTGCGCCGAACTTGCGTTCGGAACATCTGGAGTCCGCCGGATCGTATGTTACGTCACTAGATTCTACTTTTGCCGGTCTGTAGGGCTTGATAACTATGGCGAATCAGCCTCGCCACAAATACGCTGTGGAATTCCAGCGTATTTGCGGTTGATGGCATGATAATTAGAAACCTATGACTCAACTATCAAATGTGAAAAAAAAAAAAAAAGTATTATTTTTTTTTACTGATATCCGTATCTTGAGAATGTTAGGAGCAATACATTTTGGCAAGTAAACTTACTTTATAATGAAGATTTTAAATGATAATTTTTACTTTTCTAACATATAGGTAACATATAGGTATCATCATAAATCACCCCCACACCTTTTCACTACCCTTAAGTGGATTTTTGGGAAATGGTAAAACACGTTTCTTTATTTTAAAGGAGAATCTAAATACCAATTTTCACATCTGTAACATCTTTGGTTTCTGAGAGATAGGTATCCTCATAAATCACCCCTGCCTTTTGACCTACCTTAAAGGGCCACTGTAAGTAAATATTTTCTATGCCTGTTACTAACTAACTACCCCAAATATCAATAGCATTTCATTAACATATCTCTACCGTATATCAGAAATCTTGTCTGCAAATTTAATTGTTTTCCAAACCCACTCCGTGGGTATCCTTTGCTCTGTACCAATCCGTTTACAATACCTAGGTTTCAAAATGGCGCTTTAAACACAAAGTTATTGGTTTAAGTATTTTGAACATGCAGTGCTGAAAATAGTGGGCAGGATAACGTGACATCATCAGTGAATAAAAGATATAACTTTTAGAACGTTATGAAACTTCGTTTTGGAGAAAATATAGGTCAGTAGGTTTTAATTAATTAATGTTTATTAACTTTAATATGTTAGTTGTTTAGCTTAAAAATTATAACAGAAAGTAATCCTTTAAGTGGATGTTTGGGAAATGGTAAAACACGTTTCTTTATTTTTAAAGAAGAATCTAAATACCAATTTTCACGTCTGTAACATTTTCGGGTTTTGAGATATAGGTTTCCTCATAAAAAAAAAAAAAATCACCCCCCTTTTTCACCCCCTTAGGGACGTAATTTCCAAAAATCCTTCCTTAGTGGGTGCCTACATCATAAAAACAACGTACCTTCCAAATTTCACGTTCCAGGATTAAATGGTTTGAGCTGGGCGTTGATGAGTCAGTCAGGAAGATATAGATAGACAGACACATGCACAGACAAGCACAAAATGTATATAGATATATTTTATTTGTTTAAAGGGAATCATTCTGAATTGGTTTGTTTACTATAGGAGAATTTTCAGATCAGTGCATACATTCACTTGTTTTTTCATTAAAGGGACATTTGTTATTTTTGAACAAATGTGACGAACAGGATTTAAATGATTTGCTGTACTTACCTTGTTCCAAATATACTGAAGATCTCATCGTAAAACGAATCCTTAGGGTATTTAGTTGACATTAGTAACTCCTTAAAAAGGAAGAAAGACATAAATCTAAATGTTTACTAAAGGAATACAAAAAAATAAAATATAATTAATTATAGTATGTATTAAAAAATCTGCCACAGTACTCATTAGCGTCCTATAATAATTTGAAAAGCAAAGCTAACGCACAGACAAACTGAGATTACAGCGTTGCTATATGCCTGAATGGTTACTATGCATAAATAAAGTAGAGACAAAAGTACAAAGCTCACAACCTGTAATAGTCCTATGCCTAGAGGAGCATTAATATGGCCAACAATAATCTGCTTCTGGGCTACCCAGATTCCATTACTATGTGGCCCAAGACTACCTGCCATAAACGTGGTCCTAGATTTAACATTTCAAATTGGAGGTCCGACGCTGGAAATGTTTTCATTATTTTTAAAGCCAACACAACATGTTTTTTCTTTGTGAGGATCTTGCTTTTAAAGGGATATGAAATCCAATTTTTGTATGATTCAGATAAAGCATGCAATTTTAAGCAACATTCTTATTTACTCCTATTATTTTTCTTTGTTCTCTTGCTATCTTAATTTAAAAATCAGGAATATAAAGCTTAGGAGCCGGACCATTTTTAGTTCAGAACCTGGGTTGCACTTGCTTATTGGTGGCTAAATGTGGCTAACAATAAGCCAGCGCTATCCAGGGTGCTAAACCTTAAATGGGCCCCTCCTAAGCTTTAGATTCATGCTTTTTAAATAAAGATAGCAAGAGAACGAGGAAAATTTGATAATAGGACTAAATTAGTTGTTTTAAATTGCATGCTCTGAATCATGAAAGAAAAGAATAAACATATGTGAAACTGATGTTTTTATCTGGGAACATATCAAACACTTAACATACTTCATATATAATACATTTCCTTAGTAGAAAGTTTATTTACCTTTATTCCTTCTGGGCTTGCAACCACAATGTACACATTGTGAAAACCATTAATGCGAACTAATGGCCCATACTTCCCCACCCTGAAAAAAAATATAATAATAATAATAATAATAAATATATATACACACACACACACACACACACACACAAAGGTCAACACATCAATTTAGATATCGAGCAACATATTAATACTGTGCCAAACATCTGCTTAATAAGGTTCCTTCTTAGTCACTGTAAGGCAATGCAAAAATAAAACATACATATTTACAATGTCTCAGTAATTATAGGTCAAATTTAACCCATTAGGCAAGTCCTGCTGCCCTTCTTTCTGATGATTATGTCCTTATTTTCGTTAGGTAAATAAAAAAACAGAATGACCAAATTCCACCCAGATCATGTAATGCCTTTCTCCAATACCTCACATTTTTGCCCCCTATACTCAGAAGCTTTGTCCTGCGACAGCAATACCTATATCAGGTCCCAAGAATAGCTTCAGATAGAGCAGGTCATTTTAGGACCCTTTCAAATGTATTTCTATTATCAAAATTACTTTGTTGAAAAGCATAAGTAAATATCCTCACCAGCAGCAATATAAATTGTTTATATACATATTGTTTATATTTATACAATGACATTAAACAGGTTCTTAATAAAATGTCATCTATAAAACAGTCTTCCAGTAAAAAAAAACAAAAAAAAAAAACGAAAACTATGTGAAATTATTCAACATTTAGCTCACTGTGTTGGGTACTTTAACAAACCAGTATTTAAAGTGCATACAAAAAGAGAAGCGCTCTAGCAGGAATGAAACAGCTCAGTAGCTTGTTCTATGGCGAGTTACCACCTAGGAGCAACCTCATTTAGCCCAATTGTGCTTTTCACAGAGGAAAACTTTCCTGAAGTACATCAGTCTAAATCCCCCAGTAAGGAAAGTCCAGCCCCAAAAATACCAGGCAATCTTTCTCTGTACAAGGAACATGACAACCCCAGATGGTGGTAACTCACCATAGAACAAGCTACTGAGCTGTTCATTCCTGGTAGAGCGCTTCTCTTTCTATAAAGTATGTAAAGAGACCTTAAAGTATTATTTTTTAAGTGCAAAATATTAATATGTCTATTTGATCTAAAAAAGTAGTTTGCTAAATAGGATGAAAAGTGCATTGGAGACATGATGAAGAGGCTGACTTTGGATTTGCCTGGGTGGGACAGGGCCATGGTCTGGTGCAAAATCATAAAGACTTTATTGCCTCTGTCAAGTAAATGTTGTGTCTTATTTCATAGATGAAGATGACCTGTAAATTATTTTTTTTCTACTTTTTTGTGAACTGTTTCATTAGGTGTGTCTTTTTCCTGCTGTGATTTGCTTGTTCTCTAATGTTTTCTGAAGGAGTTGTTCATGGCAAAATCCTTCACAGTGGCCCATTTTGGTATATTTCATGCCATTGTTTCACTGCCAAATGCGATCATATTTAAAAAAAAAAAATTACCTTTTTCACAAACTTTGGGTTTCTCACTGAAATTATTTACACACAATTATTACAGTCATAAGACAAATGGTTGTGAAAGCTTCTCTGACGTCTGGTTCCCTTTGTTCAGAAATAGACATACTGGTCTTTGCCATCGTTTTTGGCAATTAGACGGCCGCTAATTGTAACTGCGCACCACACGTCTGATATTCCCGGTAGTGAAGGTGTTAATGAGGTAGCTAGCGTAGAGATTATCCTAGGGTATGTTTGGATGTAGCTATTACGTCAACACCTGACACCTTCTACACCCCGATACCTACCCTCCCTCACCCCAACCCTGGTTACCACCATCTTAGGTACTGGTAGACAGTCTGCCAGTATGCAGTTTAGAGAAAGCTTTTTTTTCTTTTCTTCATTTCTGTGGTGTAGGAAACCCTCATCACCCACCTAACTCCTTGATCCCCTCCCCCCAAAAAAAACAGCACTCTAACCCTCCTCCCTCTCATTAGGTGCTGCCATCTTAGGTACTGGCAGCTGTTGCCAGTACCCAGTGTGTAGTTTTTTTTTTAATTATTATTTATATTTCAAAAAATCTGTAGTGTAGCGATCCCCCTTCCCCAAATTGATTGTATGGAGGACACACCTCCCTCACCTGTTTCCATAGAGTAGGGAACCCCTCCCTCTCTAAACATTTATTTTTCTGTAGTGTAGGGAATCCCCCCTTCCTCTCCTCCCACAATGCATCACCCAACAACCTCCCTCCCACACTGCCCACGACAGCACTGTAAGCTGATGCATACAGTGACACAGAGTGTCACTGTTTGCATTGGCGATCTACAGTACCTTCATATGGTAAAGGTAGAACGATCAGCGCTCCCTTACATTATTAAGTCAGATGCCTTCTGCCTCTGTTTGTAGCCTTAGCTGTCAGAGCTGACAGCCGGGACCGCAGCATGAGGCACAAGTTTTGACATAGCATTTTAAAGCATTTTAGGAATTGTCCAGTATTAGATATTGTATAAATAAAAGTGATTTTTTTTTTAAAATTGATTGTATTTATTTATATCACCTATGAAGGGAATATATTAACTCTAATACATTAACGCATATCCACCAACGTTAATATATACAATAGGGAATCATTACCCATGTTTTTAATATAAAATATACATATATAACAAAATACACATACAAGAGGGTACATCTAGTAAACAACTAATTCAACATTTACCGGAAAGGACTTTTGAAATAAACATATACACAAATATATATCAAATAGTTACTCAAGGCCCACTGAGTAGAAACGACATATATTTGCGCCACCTTATTTATTAGTATTTTATTTCTTAAACCTTTTGGGAAAGTTTTAAAGGTGATCAGTGTTTCGCACTAACCAGGCATTGATATTTAACCCCATATACCTTCTCTTCTATATTTATCCCAAGAATATCGCCTGGTCAGCTCAGTGGTTTTAAATGGATATTTTTAACACTAGAAACAATATCCTAGATGACATTAACAATAAACTTAATGTTCAAGACCTGACTAATCTACCATCAACCACCAATATAATAGATGAAGCAGAGATCTTAGACGATCTTGAAAACATCTTAAAGAGATTAAACAAAAATTAGAAATAGCCTTTCTTAATAAATATATTAATGAGAAAATGGTCCCTAGGGGCCTGAGAGTGAGAAAAGACTGCACATTTGAACTTAATGAGGAATTAAATAAGGAATGGTATGATATACTTGAAACAGCATCCATGGGACTAATTAAAATAATTTTAAAAGCCAGAGATATTTCCATCATAGAAATAGGTGAAAGAATACAAAAAAGTAAGGACAAACTTGATGGAATTCATTTAAAAGAAACTTCAAATCTGAGACAGCAGGAAATTATTAAAAATCTAGAAGATATAAAAACAGGAGTATTGGAAATTAAATGTAGGAAGTTTAAAAGGGATTTAGAAGACTGTGATAGAGGTATAGATATAGATGAAGATGACATCACAGATGTTAATAACAAAAATGTGAATGTATTTAGCAAAAAATCAAGAGCAGAGCAAAACAATATACAAAATAGTTCTAATAGGATTCAAAGACAGACAGACAAATTTAAACACAATGAAGATAAGAAATATACACTAGGGGTCAAGATAGACACAATGAGATACATTATGACGAGAACTATAGAGAACAAGATAAGGTGAACTATATAAGGGATAAAAGACACATAAACAAGAATGTGAGCACCACTGGAAACGAGAGAGACAATAGGTATACACACAAAAACACGTATCATAATGGATGGCACGTTAGGAATAGGGATAGTCCAGATAGGAGCACTAATCATAGATTTGGGTATGAGGGACCTAATAGAAATAGAGAATTTTGCAAAAGAAACTTTCACTATAAAGGTAATTATGAACAAAGGAATGGTAGGAATAGGGAAGATTATGGAAGATTTTCCGATTATCCCACTCATTATAGCAAAGAAAATAAAAACACACAAGAAAGGTGGACACACTATCACAGGAATAATCGACAAACACAAAATGAGTGGAAATGCCCCTATAATGTAAGTGAGAACTGGCACAATTCACAGGGATAAAATAGAAGTACATATTCACAAAGGAATAGATATCAATCTAATGAACGGGACACCAACACTTATAATGATAATAGACAACATCCCAAAGAATGGGAAATAAGCACTCACAAAAGATTTAGCTCACTCACTGAAGATAATATGAAGAAGGGTAAACCTATTCAAATACAAAAAGCAAGCACATCAAAAGTTTTTTTTAGAAGAAGGCCCAATTCAATCCCACGATCCACCAAAGCGAAAAAGAAGATTAGAGGAAATAGAGGAAGGAGAATTAGAAAATGTAAAGAAAGCAATAAAGAATATAAAGTAAAAACAAAGGGTATCTTTAATTTAAGCCAGATGGAGCTTATTCAAGAACAAACATCTATTTTAGGTAAAGGTTTATCATTTGCCCCTGCTAATAAATTAAATTTGAAACATAAATAAATGTGAATCAATTCACCAGAAAACTAGCTCTGAAAAAATATTTCATGAAGAACCCTATTGCAAATCCCCCATCATGTGAATCCACATTTATACATACAAGTCTGAAACAAAAATCAAGTTTTTTTCCAACTCAAGAAAAAGGCAGTGCTATAGAGATGTTTGTGAAGAAGGTAAAGGAAGACATCGAGAAATTAGATATAAGTAAGGAAATTAAATGGAATATGACTAAAAAAAGAAAACTTGATCCTTAAAAAAACTAAGAGAACAAAAACATTATTATAAAACAGACTGACAAGGGGGGGGGGGGGGGGGGGGGGTTGTTATCATGGACACAGAGAAATATCTCAAGGAAGCGTACAGATAAATAAATGACACAGAAACATATAAAAAACTTTTAAACAACCCGATAAATAAAATGAAAAATAATTTGGATATTATGCTATTAGAAGCTAAAGATAAGGGAATAATTAACAATCAGGAATTTAAATTTCTTATAATAGAATACCCTAGAACACCGGTATCCTATTTCCTACCAAAAATACACAAAGACACCGTAAATCCACCAGGACGCCCTATAATATCTGGGAAAGATTCATTAACTTCCAATCTCTCACAGTACGTAGATTTTTTCTTGCAAAGATATGTAAAAGAAATACCATCACATTTGAAAGATACAAAACACTTTTTAAATATAATAAGAGAAATAAAATGGTGTGAAAATTATATACTTGTGATGTAAGTTCTTTATATACCTATATAGAGCATACACAAGGGTTAGAAGCTACAGAGAAATATCTAAAAAAAGATAAGGACATGAATAACACACAGCAAAGATTTATTCTAGATTGCATGGCTTTCATTTTGTATAATAATTACTTCAAATTCGATGGTAAATACTATTTACAAAAAAAGGGAACAGCTATGGGCACGAGATTTGCACCCAGTTATGCAAATTTGTTTGTTGGACAATTTGAAGAAAACTTTTTATCAACAACATCTTGGGGTGTGAACCTCGTGCTCTATAAACGCTTCATAGATGATGTATTTATTATCTGGAAGGGTGACCAAAAATTATTTGATCAGTTCATAGAAGATTTGAATAATAATAATTTAGGGTTAATATTTAGCCATGAATCCAGTAAGGAAAAAATCAGTTTCCAAGATATAGAGGTATCTATACTAGATAGCAAAACTACCACATTCTTTAAAAAAGTAGACGCTAATAACTACATTGATTATAAAAGTAGTCACCACGAAAAGTGGAAAAGAAATATACAGAAAGGACAATTTTCCAGAATCAGATGCAACTGTACGGACATTATAGATTATGACAAACAAGCATTACATTTTACAAGAGAGATTTTTAGAGAAATTTTATAATCAGACTAAGATAATAGACATAAAAAATAAAGTGAGGGATTTAGATGGAGAAGAGTTTCTTGGAGATAGACAGAAAAACTGTAAGGAAGAAGTTGAACCAGATATATTTAATATACCCTTCATAACGACATATTCAGCCCAACATAAACAAATACAACGTATCATTAAGAAACATTGGCATTTAGCTAAAAGTGATCCTCTTATAGGGAAAAGATTAAAATACACACCAGACATAATTTTTAGGAAGGCTACAAACTTAAAAAATATACTTTCACCAAGTGAATATAAATCTAAAACAACAAATAAACAACTGAATTTAAGGGGAGAAGAGCCAACAGGCTTCTTCCCTTGTCATGATTGCAAATCTTGTCAATTCAGTACAAAAACAAATATAGATAGATCTACTGCTACGAATATGGTATTTAAAATTAATGAGATTATAAAATGCACAGACAATAATATAATATACGTATTACAAAGTTCATGTAAGTTACAGTATTTGGGACAAACGAGCAGGAGTCTCAAAGATAGGATTAGGGAACACATCAGATGTATAGAATTAAGAAAGGACAATACCAGATTATATGCACACTTTAAAGAACATCATGAAGGTAATCTGAAAGAATTAGTTTACTGGGGCATAAAAAAAGTAAAAGAAGAAGATAGGGGTGGCAATATGGAGAATAAACTGCTCCATAAAGAGGCAGAATTGATTTATAGACTGGAAACTCTATTCCCTAGAGTACTTAATAGCAAATTGGATTTAAATTTGATAATTTAATTATATGGAGGAAGGTAAAAATTGAGTATATATAATTTCCGGGAATCGTTAAAACTATTAATGAAAGTAACTTAGGAATAGTAATTATCACTCCTCTATATAAGCATACAATTTTAGTATAAACCTCTAATTTTTGTATCTTTTATATAGGATGTCTAAACCTAGGCCAAATTCACAAAATAATAGGTGTATATATATATAATGCACATAATCTTGGCTAGAGAAAATTATTCATATTTAAAGAAAATATTAAATTGAAATACATAGGTATGAACCTGCCCTAAGAAACGAAAAATCTGCTAAGGAGTGTGTATATATTACTTTTTTTCTCATATTCTCTCGTTTTTTTCCGATTTTTTAGTCCTATAAATGTAGCATATAAATAATCAAGTATAATCTTTTAATTCATAAATTGGATGTATAAATATAGTAACACTTAGAATATGATAGGTGCATATATAATGCACATATGTGGTATAGATGCAAATTCTTTATACCAATTGAAACCAGTGAAAGGAAAGGAAATACAAAAGTATTAATATGTCCCTTGAAATAATGATTTTGCCTAAGGACAATAATAAAGTTCCATATATTTATCATCACATACATTCATTATTATAATTTAATGTTAAAATCACTCATATAAGGGAAGTAATTTTAACTAAAAATGTAAATAAGTATAACAGAAATAGACATTAAGTGCATAAGGAAAAAGTATATTCAATCTAGCCATATGTACATACAATCATAATGCTTAATTAATTAAGATGTGGAGTATTAAATAAAAATTGGCAAAGAAATCGGTGGAGTATCTCTTGGAACATCCAAGAAGTGAGCAACTGGCAACTAGTTGGTTAAAGAAAAAGTTAGGCGTAAAAAACTGCTTTAAAAAGGCAACAGATCGATCAATCAGGTATCTTGAGACAGGCTGAATGCCGAAACGCGTAGAAACCTGATTCCAAGCAAGGAGAGCAGTGAGAACTAGCTAATCGGAGAGGCTCCAGAGGGGTAAAGTGCCGACTAAGACGCAAGGTTTCTGGAGAGAAGCAACCAGCAGACACAGAGGCCGAGTTGGGAGCACTCGCAAAGGGCACAAGTGAGCCAAAAAATCCCCGGGATTTCCCGTAAATTCAACCACAGTGGGTATCCTTAACTTAAGATTGAGGAAATACCTGAAGAGGAGACCCTATCGGAACATCCGGTAAACGGGGGCTGGAAGTCACAGCACTCCACCGGAACCACCTGTCCGATGAAGGAGGATTTTGAAACAGTGCACTGTTGAACCGGAGGAGACCACAAGAAATATCAAAACCGTATTTACATACTTTAAGTCAACACTGGCTATTCATAAGCATTAAGCTGATTTCCGCTCATAACCTTTTAAAGCCTTTCAGAAACCTCAAATAAGGGGAACTGACAGTGTGTATAAATTTATGTGAATGTGCAGAGAGGAGAAAAAAAACAAAACAAAAATTGATATATCTATATTTGAGGCACTTGCTCAAATAAAACAGGGCATTTTAATATCTGCTAACATTAACTCAAGCCCTAAAGAAATTGGAAATACTAACTCAAGCCGAAAACATTGCAGAAAGCTATAACAGAGGGTTATTTGAAACGAGACTTGAATTAAGAGACTTAATTACTAGATACCTTGTATCAGAACTGTGTATGCTATATGTTTCTATTCTAATGTGTCTATTTCTGTTTTAACCACCATTTGTTTGTATAAAGGCACATGCTTAAGAATTGTAGAGCATTGTAGCGATTTTTATATTTTATTTAGAGTGATATTATCAACACCGGTGTTGTTTTTATTGAATAGCATTTTAAAGCATTTTAGGAATTGTCCAGTAGTAGATATTGTATAAATAAAATAGTGATTTTTTTTCTCAAATTGATTGTATTTATTTATATCACCTATGAAGGGAATATATTAACTCTTAATACATTAACGCATATCCACCAAAGTTAATATATACAATAGGGAATAATTACCCATGTTTTTAATATAAAATATACATATAATACAAAATACACATACAAGAGGGTAGTGATGTCGCAAACTGAAAATTTTCCGTTTGCAAACTGCGAATGCAAACGCCCGCAACTGTTCGCGAACGGGCGAAAAGGGCAAACCGCCATTGACTTCAATAGGCAGGCGAACTTTAAAACCAACAGGGACTCTTTCTGGCCACAATAGTGATGGAAAAGTTGTTTCAAGGGGACTAACACCTGGACTGTGGCATCCGGAGGGGGATCCATGGCAAAACTCCCATGGAAAATTACATAGTTGATGCAGAGTCTGGTTTTAATCCATAAAGGGCATAAATCACCTAACATTCCTAAATTGTTTGGAATAACGTGCTTTAAAACATCAGGTATGATGTTGTATCGATCAGGTAGTGTAAGGGTTACGCCCGCTTCAGTGACAGACTAAACTCCCCGTTTAACGCACCGCAAACAACCGCAAACAGTCCATTTGCACAACCACGAGATAGATAGATCAATAGATGCAATATACATTTGATAGATACGGTAGATAGATAGATTTGATAGATATATAATTTCCCAGACAGAGAATTACAAGATGTGCGGTCTGGGACCCATGGTAAGGTTCCCAGAGGCAGTTGCGGCACCAAGGGACGTGTATATGGCATGGATTTTAGGAACTAGGAGATGGAAAAAGATGCTTGGTCGGTCCTCCTACTTCAAATTTGGGGCACTACGCGTGCAATCTACTGTGCCACCAGATATGAGTGGTGTGTTAAGCAGAACTATTCTGATCAGTTTAATACCTGTTACTCCCCCTATCGGGGGAGGTGTATATGGCATGGATTTTATGAACCGGGAGATGGAAAAAGATGTTTGGTCGGTCCTCCTACTTCAAATTTGGAGCACTGCGCGTGCAATCGTGGCTGGACTTTTAGCAGATGGACATTTGGCCAACGGACTTTTGGCCGAAACACAAGTGGCTGTCACAAAACAGTCCGGCCACGAGATAGATTTGATAGATAGATACATAGATTAGATAGATAGATCAATAGATGCAATATACATTTGATAGATACGATAGATAGATTTGATAGATAAATTTGATAGATATATAATTTCCCAGACAGAAAATTACAAGACGTGTGGTCTGGGACTCATGGTAAGGTTCCCAGAGGCAGTTGCGGCGCCAGGGGACGTGAATATGGCATGGATTTTAGGAACCGGGAGATGGAAAAAGATGCTTGGTCGGTCCTCCTACTTCACATTTGGGGCACTGCGCGTGCAATCTAATGTGCCACCAGATAGGAGTGGAGTGTTAAGTAGTACTATTCCTATCAGTTTAATCCCTGTTAAGTGTCTTTTTTTTGGTTTTGTTTTTGAAGCCACAGTGCAGCACCAGAGGCCAGAAAAATTTGGCATGCACACATGCCTGAAAAATTAGGTATTGTTGCAGCCGCTGCTGTAGCAGCGGCCAGAAAAATGTATATTTGTTTCCCAGGCAGAAAGTGCCCTAAAACATTGCGGCTTGAACCCTATTTGGTGGCGGATAAGTCACGCAAGTCATCCGGCATTTGAAGATAAAATACAGCAGCGTGTGGACCATTTTTAGCCCAAGGCAGCTCATCTCATTAGGCCTTTTTTAGTCGAATGTATCGCCCAATGTCAGTCCCTTCGGGATCCATCCCTCATTCATCTTAATAAAGGTGAGGTAATCTAGACTTTTTTGACCTAGGCGACTTCTCTTCTCAGTGACAATACCTCCTGCTGTACTGAAGGTCCTTTCTGACAGAACACTTGAAGCAGGGCAGGCCAGAAATTCTATTGCAAATTGGGATAGCTCAGGCCACAGGTCAAGCCTGCACACCCAGTAGTCAAGGGGTTCATCGCTCCTCAGAGTGTCGAGATCTGCAGTTAAGGCGAGGTAGTCTGCTACCTGTCGGTCGAGTCGTTCTCTGAGGGTGGACCCCGAAGGGCTGTGGCGATGCATAGGAGTTAAAAAGCTCTGCATGTCCTCCATCAACAACACGTCTGTAAAGCGTCCTGTCCTTGCCGGCGTGGTCGTCGGAGGATTACTTTCAGCTCTTCCCCTGTTAGATTCACGTTGTGCTGTGACATCAACCTTATACGCTGTGTAAAGCATGCTTTTTAATTTATTTTGGAAATGCTGCATCCTTTCCGACTTGTTGTAATTCTGTAACATTTCTGGCACTTTATACTTATACCGGGGGTCTAGTAGCATGGACACCCAGTACAGGTCGTTCTCCTTCAGCTTTTTTATACAAGGGTCCCTCAACAGGCACAACAGCATGAAAGACCCCATTTGCACAAGGTTGGATGCCGAGCTACTCATGTCCCGTTCCTCGTCCTCAGTGATGTCACGGAAGGTATCTTCTTCCCCCCAGCCACGTTCAACACCACGGGTACCAGATAGGTGACAACGAGCACCCTGGGATGCCTGTTGTGCTTGGTCTTCCTCCTCAAAGCCACATTCCTCCTCTGACTCCTCTTCCTCACAATCCTCTTCCAGCGTTGCCGCAGGTCCAGCAAGCGATGCTGATAAGGCTGTTTCTGGTTGTGATCTACGGCTTGATCCAGGACTCTTCGCAGGGCACGCTCCAGGAAGAAAACAAATGGTATGATGTCGCTCATGGTGCCTTCGGAGCGACTGACAAGGTTTGTCACCTCCTCAAAAGGACACATGAGCATACAAGCATTGCGCATGAGCGCCCAGTAACGTGGCAAAAAAATTCCCTGCTCCTCAGAGGCTGTCCTAGCACTCCGGTCATACAAATACTCGTTAATGGCTTTTTCTTGTTGGAGCAGGCGGTCGAACATTAGGAGTGTTGAATTCCAACGTGTCGGGCTGTCGCAAATCAAGAGCCTAACTGGCATGTTGTTTCACCGCTGGATATCGGAAAAGTGCACCATGGCCGTGTATGAATGCCTCAAATGGCCACACACCTTCCTGGCCTGCTTCAGGACGTCCTGTAAGCCTGGGTACTTATGCACAAAGCGTTGTACGATCAGATTACACACATGTGCCATGCACGGCACATGTGTCAACTTGCCCAATTTCAATGCCGCCACCAAATTACTTCTAGTGTCAGAAACCACTTTGCCGATCTCCAGTTGGTGCAGAGTCAGCCACTGATCCACCTGTGCATTCAGGGTGGACAGGAGTGCTGGTCCGGTGTGACTCTCTGCTTTCAGGCAAATCAACCCCAAGACGGCGTGACACTGCCATATCCGGGATGTGGAATAGTACCTGCGGAGCTGGGGGGGTGCCGTTGATGTGGAGCAAGACGCAGCAGCAGAAGAGGACTCAGCCGAGGAGGTTATGGAAGAGGATAGAGTAGGAGGAGTAGAGGAGGTGGCAGCAGGCCTGCCTGCAAGTTGTGGCGGTGTCACCAACTCCTCTGCAGAGCCACGCATTCCATGCTTGGCAGCCGTCAGCAGGTTTACCCAATGCGCAGTGTAGGTGATATACCTGCCCTGACCATGCTTTGCAGACCAGCTATCAGTGGTCATATGGACCCTTGCCTCAACACTGTGTGCCCGACATGCCATTACTTCCTTTCGCACAATCGAGTACAGGTTGGGGATTGCCTTTTGTGAAAAGAAATTTCGGCCGGGTACCTTCCACTGCGATGTCCTAATAGCTACAAATTGTTTGAACGCCTCAGACTCCACCAGCTTGTATGGTAAAAGCTGGCGGGCTAAGAGTTCAGACAAGCCAGCTGTCAGACGCCGGGCAAGGGGGTGACTTTGTGACATTGGCTTCTTACGCTCAAACATGTCCTTGACAGACACCTGACTGTGGGCAGATGAGCAGAAACTGCTCCGGAAGAGAGACGGAGTGGCAGATGGTTGAGAGGGGGCAAGGAGGACAGCAGTGGTTGAGGTGGCTGAAGATGCTGGACCAGGAGGAGGATGGCGGCTTTGAGTTTGTGTGCTGCTTCTACTCATGTGTTGATCCCAAAGGCGTTTGTGATGTGCGATCATGTGCCTTCGCAAAGCAGTTGTACCTAGGTGGGTGTTGGACTTCCCACGACTCACTTTCTTTTGGCACAGGTTGCAAATGGCATCGCTGTTGTCAGAGGCAGACACACAAAAAAATGCCACACTGCTGAGCTTTGCGATGACGGCATTCTGGTGGTGGCAACAGCATGCGTTGATTGGCGTGCTGTCTGGCTGCCCCGGGTGCCGATGCATGCTGTCTGACTGTGCCACTAGCTCCTTGCGACGACCTCCCCCTGCTTCCAACTCGTCTCCTCCTCCTCCTCTCTGTCTCCCCATCTGAACTTTCCCCCTGTTCTTCTTCTCTTCTAGCGGGCACCCATGTGACATCCACGGACGCATCGTCATCATCAACCACTTCACATGTATCTGACAAATCAACAAAGGAAGCAGCAGCGGGTACAACATCATCATCATCAGACCGTACGTCCATGTCTGTAATGCTGCCTGACAGATATATCTATCTACATCCTCTGTCAATGATGGTTGCGCATCACTCATTTCTTCCAACTGATGTGTAAAAAACTCCTCTGACAGATCAAGTGAAGCGGCTGTGGTGCTAGTGTTGGTGGTGGCGGCAGGCGGGCGAGTGGTAACTTGAGAGGTGCCCGAAGATAAGCTGGAGGAGGATGGTGTGTCAAGGTTTGTAGCGGAAGCTATAGAAGATTGGGTGTCCTGTGTTAAAAAGTCAACTATGTCCTCCTCAGATCTGTGAGTTCATGGTATGTGTCCTCTGAACACTGGGCATTATTCTATGGCCAAAGGGAATCACAGCACCACGACCACGACGGCACCTGCGGGGTGGCCTGCCTCTGCCTGTCATTTTTTTTTTAAATGTACACTTACACTACTATTAAACAAGATATGAGTGGTGGCACTGGGCAAGTGGGCACAGTATACGCTGTGAGCCTGACACAAAAAAGCAGACTGATGTTTCACTGTCCAAAAAGTTTTTATTTTTTTAAATGTACACTTAGACTACTATTAAACAAGATATGAGTGGTGCCACTGGGCAAGTGGGCACAGTGTACTCTGCGAGCCTGGCACACACGCTGGCAGGCAGGCAACTGCAATTAGATTACACAAGCAGACTGATGTTTCACAGTCAAAAAAGTTTTTTTTTTTTTTTTTTTTAATTATTTACACTACTGTTACACCATATATGAGTGGTGGCACTGGGCAAGTGGGCCTAGCACACACGCTGGCAGGCAGGCAACTGCAATTAGAGTACATTGGCAGACTGATGTTTCACAGCCAAAAAAGTTTTTTTGTTTTTTTAAATTATTTACACTACTGTTACACCAGATATGAATGGTGGCACTGGGCAAGTGGGCACAGTATACGCTGTGAGCCTGACACACACGCTGGCAGGCAGGCAACTGCAATTAGATTACACAGGGAAAAAAAAAAAGCAGCCCTAAAAAGAGCTTTTTGGGGTGCTGTCCTTACAGCAGAGATCAGATGAGTCCTTCAGGACTGTAGTGGACACTGAATACACTAGCCTAGCTATCAATTTCCCTATTAAATCAGCAGCAGCTACACTGTCCCTCCTCTCACTAAGAAAGCAGCTTCCGAATGAATCTAAAATGGCTGCTGTCCAGGAGCTGGGAGGGTCTGGGAGGGAGTGTCTGCTGCTGATTGGCTGGAATGTGTCTGCAGACTGTGAGATACAGGGTCAATGTTTACTCAATGATGACGAATAGGGGGCGGATCGAACATCGCATATGTTCGCTCGCCGTGGCGAACAGGCTATGTTCGTCGGGAACTATTCGCCGGCGAACAATTTGCGACATCACTACAAGAGGGTACATCTAGTAAACAACTAATTCAACATTTACCGCAAAGGACATTTGAAATAAACATATACACAAATATATATCAAATAGTTACTCAAGGCCCACTGAGTAGAAACGGCATATATTTGCGCCACCTTATTTATTAGTATTTTATTTCTTAAACCTTTTGGGAAAGTTTTAGAGGTGAGCAGTGTTTCGCACTAACCAGGCATTGATATTTTACCCCATATACCTACCCTGTGATAAAAGTAATGGAGCTTGCAATGAGCAGGGGGCACACTTTAAAAAAAATAATAATCCTGCAGCCAATATAAAAAGTTTAAAACACATTAGCTGTTTTCTAGCATCTAAATCTTGCCTATATTTTTATATGCATTTAATATCTTGCCTATATTTTTATATGCATCTAAATCTTGCCTATATATTTATATGCATGTATTTGTCTATTAGGGTTATAAGTATTTTGAGAAAAACTTGCCACCATTTAGTTGCCTAGAAAAAAAACTGAGATCTGCAGTGAGAACATTTTCACAGAATTACGCGGATATTAGAGAGACAATTTCATATACGCTCATGGAACGCCCATTTTATGAAAAAACAACAATTACGCTTTGTATTTTGTACTTAAAAGTATGAATTACAAAGTGATTTACACATAGTGTACTTTTTACGATTTACGCTGTGCTATTTAACACTATTTCTACCAGAGTAATTTACTACTCATGTTACATAATACAATTTTTGGTGAGGATTTTGTTATGATGTTTGATGCACCTTAAAGTGATAGTAAATCTTAGCATTTTTGAAACACTAGGATTTACCAGTACTACAAATAATGGGGACTCTCAGTCATGAAGTATAAAAAAAAAACTTCATGCTGAAACTTCCTTTATTTACTTGCAGCTAATGCCGTGCTGAGTGTCTCAGGCCGCCTATGGCAGCACGTTATTTTTTCAATGAGGTGACGTTTCCACCTCTTAGCCAGTAGCCATTTGGGCCAATTGGCATTGATGGCTAGCACACTATTGGCTAACATCACCTCATTGATAAAACAGTGTTCTGCCTTGGGAAGCCACGGCATACACAGAAACTTTCAGCATGAAGTTTTTTTATACTTCATGACCGAATGTCCCCTTTATTTGTAGCACTGGTAAATTCTAGTGTTTCAAAAATGCTAGGATTTACCATCACTTTTAAAATATTTTTTTTTCCTTTGTAATTATGTGTAAGTGGTGGTTCTATTATTGATTTTGTAAGATTTTAAAATACGACATTTATTATGTACTTTTGAAATGTATGCATCTCCTCCCCATACAAAATGCAGTATACGCCCCTTAGCAAGACAAAAAGTGACTTAACCCCTTAATGACAACTGACGTACCAGGTACGTCATACAAAAACAAACAGTTAATGACAATAGACGTACCTGGTACGTCGGTTGTCTAACAGAGTGCTGGAAACGATCGCAATCGCTTCAGGCAGCTCTCAGGGTATTGCAGTGATGCCTCGATATGGAGGCATCCTGCAATACCTATTTACAAGACTCCGATGCAGAGAGAGCCACTCTGTGGCCCTCTCTGCACCGGTAGCAATGGTGCCGTTCGTTGGTGGGTGGGAGCATAGCAGGGAGGCGGGTGGGCGGCCCATCGCTACTCGGCATCCAGTTCCTGTAAGTGCAATGTGCACGCCGGGAGCGTGCGGTGGGGCCTGTGGGGATGTGAATTTGGGATGTGTCAGGTGGGAGGCTGATTTCTACACTAAAGCTAAAATTAACCCTGCAAGCTCCCTAATTAACCCCTTCACTGCTGGGCATAATTCACGTGTGGTGTGCAGCAGCATTTAGCGGCCTTCTAATTACCAAAAAGCAACGCCAAAGCCATATAATTCTGCTATTTCTGAACAAAGGGGATCCCAGAGAAGCTTTTACAACAATTTGTGCCATAATTGCATAAGCTGTTTGTAAATAATTTCAGTGAGAAACCTAAAATTGTGAAAAATGTAAAGTTTTTTTTTTTTTTTATTTTATTTGCTCGCATTTGGCGGTGAAATGGTGGCATGAAATATACCAAAATGGGCCTAGATCAATACTTGGGGTTGTCTACTACACTAAAGCTAAAATTAACCCTACAAACTCCCTAATTAACCCCTTCACTGCTGGGCATAAAACAAGTTTGGTGCGCAGCGGCATTTAGCGGCCTTCTAATTACCAAAAAGCAACCCCAAAGCCATACAAGTCTGCAATTTCTGAACAATGGGGATCCCAGAGAAGCATTTACAACCATTTGTGTCATAATTGCAGAAGCTGTTTGTAAATAATTTCAGTGGGAAACCTAAAGTTTGTGACAAAATTTATGAAAAAGTGAACTTTTTTTTTAATTTGATCGCATTTGGCGGTGAAATGGTGGCATGAAATATACCAAAATGGGCCTAGATAAAAAAAAAAATAATAATAAATAATAATAATAATATATATATACACATGTCAAGGGATATTCAGGTATTCCTGACAGATATCAGTGTTCCAATGTAACTTAGCGCTGCGGAATCTGTTGGCGCTCTACAAATAACTGATAATAATAATAATAATAACTAGCGCTAATTTAGAAAAAAAGTGGTTTGGAAATAGCAAAGTGCTACTTGTATTTATTGCCCTATAGCTTGCAAAGAACATGTAAACATTGGGTATTTCTAAACTCAGGACAAAATTTAGAAACTATTTAGCATGGGTGTTTTTTGGTGATTTTAGATGTGTAACAGATTTTGGGGGTAAAAGTTAGAAAAAGTGTGGGGTTTTTTTACATTTTTTCCTCATATTTTATCATTTTTTTATAGTAAATTATAAGATATGATGAAAATAATGGTATATTTAGAAAGTCCATTTAATGGCGAGAAAAACGGTATATAATATGTGTGGGTACAGTAAATGAGTAAGAGGGAAATTACAGCTAAACGCAAACACTGCAGAAATGTAAAAATAGCCTTTGTCCTTAAGGGTAAGAAAATTGAAAAATGGTCTGGTCATTAAGGGGTTAAAGGGAAAGTAAACCCAAAAATGTTCTTTCATTATTTAGATAGAGAATACAATTTTTAAAATGTTTCCAATTTAGTTCTATTATAAAATTTGTTTAGTTCTCATGTAATTCTTTGTTAAAGGAATAACTAGGTAGGTAGCGTGCACATGCCTGAAGCACTACATGACAGGAAATAGTGCTGCCATCTAGTGCTTCTGCTAATGTATATTATTGTTGCAAAACTGCTGAAATATAGTGTTGTGGACACGTGCGCACGCATGAGCTTACATCCCAGCTTTTCAACAAAGGATAACAAGAAAACAAAGACAATTTGATAACAGAAGTAAATTGGAAAGTTGTTTAAAATCGTATGCTCTATCTGAATCATGAAAGAAAAAATGTGGGTTGTATGTCCCTTTAAGACCATTTCACCAGGGAAATAGGACTGGTGAGCATTCTTTAATAATCTCGCCAGCCCTGAGACATTAAGATCTAGAGAGTCTTTTGTACCTTGTGTAAATTTTAACTTTCGAAGCCTTTTTACCACCTGTAGACTTAAAAGGGACATGAAACCCAAAATGTTTATTTCACGATTCAGATAGATAATTCAATTTTAAACAACTTTCAAATTTACTTCTATTATTTAATTTGCTTCCTTCTCTTGTTATCCTTTGCTGAAAGGTTTATCTAGGCAAGCTCAGAAGCAGTAAATAACCTAGGTTCTAGCTGCAGATTGGTGGCTGTATATATTGGCTCATCCATTTTTTATGTTAGAAACCAGTAGTGCACTGCTGCTTCTTCAACAAATACCAAGATAATTAAACAAATTATATAATAGAAGTAAATTAGAAAGTGGTTTAAAATTGTATTCTCCATCTGAATAATGAAAGAAAAATGTTGGGTTTCATGACCCTTTAACAGTATTACTAGCACAAACCAATCTACTTTTATTTGGCGCGTGCAATCATTTGTTAATTTACAACTAGAGGGCTAAACTAAAGGGCTGCTTGTTTATTATTATGACAAATACACCAGTAGAAGAAAAAGTAATACAGCTAGTACCAATAGTTCTTTCTTTCCATACAAAATAACATCTCCATACATTTAGTACATTAGTATAAGGGACATAATACTCATATGCTAAATCACTTGAAACTGATGCAGTATAACTGTAAAAAGCTGACAGGAAAATATCACCTGAGCATCTCTATGTAAAAAAAGGAAGATATTTTACCTCACAATTTCCTCAGCTCACCAAAGTAAGTGCTGTGTAAAAAGTTATCATTCAGTTAATTCAATAAAAAAAAAAAAAAATAAGAAGTGAACAGCAGCCAATCAACAGTGCTGAGGTCATGAACTCTTTTATTGTGATCTCATGAGATTTCATAGTAAACTTCCTTAAACTGAATAGGCAAATAACATAAGTGTGCACGAAGCTCACTCCCTTGCCTGTCCCGGGACAGACATACGGATTTGCTGCTTAAAGTCCTTTACAATGGGGTGTGAATACTTAGGGAATTTTGAGGTAAAATACATCTTTTTTACATAGAGATGTTCAGGTAATATTTTCCAGTCAGCTTTTTACAGCTATGCTGCATCACTTTCAAGTGTTTCAACATTTGGGTATCATGGCCCTTTAATGCATAACAGTTCTCACTTACCAGTCTAAAAAGGAGTCATAGATAACTTCATTATTCTTGGCTGCGTTTGTTACTGTGGGTAAATGACCAAGCAAGAAGCTGAAACAGAAACATATACTTAGTCATAATCATGGTGTGTGTGTGTCTGTGTGCGCATGTGTCTGTGTAACAGCTGAGTGTGCATGTGTCTGTTTAACAGCTGAGTGTGCATAAAATATTTAAGCATTCAACAAGCGTACGATCACTGGAAAATAGGTTTGTTGTATGTGGTTGTGCAATAAAGCTACTTTTTTTTTTTATGTGCCTTTAGTGGGAAGCTACTTTAATGATAAGTCTCTATCTTATTTAGGGTTTCAAGGTGTCCAATATATAACTGGGGGGGGGGGGGGATAAGTGTTTGCAGGTTGGGATGACTGTGTGCGCATGTGTAACATCTGAGTGTGCATGTTTATGTGTAACATTTGAGTGTGCTTGTGGGTATAGGATTATTTGTAACATCTGAGTGTGCATGTGTCTGTGTATGCCAATGAGATATATATATATATATATATATATATATACACACACACATACACACACATACATACACATGTTTATGTGTATACCCTATTTGTGTATTGTGGGTATGTGTATATGCATATATGTATGTATACATGTGTAAATTTATGTGTGTATGTCTTTGGGTGTGCATATGTGTGAGTATTGTGCATGGCTGAAGTGTATGTATGTATATTGTGTTTCGGGGTGTATGACAACAAACTGAATTTCTTACTAACTGCAGTTTTTAACATATTTATTAATTGTCTATGCAACCGAGATTCCCTACAAATTGTACAGTGCATGCACAATGACCTGTCACACCATGTGTGTGTATATCATTTTAAAAGTAACATTTTCTTCTTAGTGAAGAACAATGCCCATTTTTTTTTCTTTTGTGATTCAGATAGAGCATGCAATGCTAAGCAACTTTCTAATTTACTCCTATTATCACATTTTCTTCATTCTCTTGGTATCTTTATTTGAAATGTAAGTTACATGCCGGCCCATTTTTGGTGAACAACCTGGATTGTTCTTGCTGATTGGTGGATAAATTCATCCACCAATGAACAAGTGCTTTCCAGGGTTCTGACCCAAACAAATAGCTTAGATGCCTTCTTATTCAAATAAAGATAGCAAGAGAACGAAGAAAAAATGATAATAGGAGCAAATTAGAAAGTTGCTTAAAATTGCATGCTCTATCTGAATCATGAAAGGAAACATTTGGGTTCAGTGTCCCTTTAAGTATTTCTTAATGCACCTTTTGCTTTAACGCAGTTGGCCTAGAGCATCTTTGGGTTAGCGTGAGAGCAAAAAGAAGTCACCGGCCTCCTTTATTTCATCTCCAAATGTAAGCACGCCTGAAGCTTTCACTTGGTAACTTTAAACTTGTGATTTGAGTGCTTGAATAGGAGCACTATTGATAACACTAATATTTTTGCGCTCTAGGCCATAATTACTTCAATGTTTGGAGGCGCATCTATTCTTAAATAGAATCTGCACAATTAAAGGGACACTAAACCCAAAACATTTCTTTCACGATTCAGGTAGAGAATACAATTTTAAACAACATTCCAATTTACTTCTATTATCTAATTTGCTTAATTCTTTAGATATCCTTTGTTGAATAAATAGCAATGCACATGGGTGAGCCAATCATACGAGGCATCTATGTGCAGCAACCAATCAGCAGCTACTGAGCCTATCTAGATATGCTTTTCAGCAATGTATATTAAGAGAATGAAGCAAGTTAGATAATGGATGTAAATTAGAAAGTTGTTTAAAAACGCATGTTTTTTCTAAATCACAAAAGAAAAAATGTGGGTTTCATGTCCCTTTAAGTAGACAATGATAACCTTCAAGATTTTCTTCACCTTTCATCAATTTCACATTAAGTTGATTTTCAAGAGCTTATAAAAATGATTTGACCAGTGTTCTCACTTTTCCAGTATAAAGGGATATGAAACCCAAAAATGTTCTTTTGTGATTCGGACAGAGCATGCCATTGAAAAAAAGAAAAAGAAAAAAAAGTTTCCAATTTACTTCTATTATCACATTTGCTTAAAGGGACATGAAACCCAAATTTTTTCTTTCGTGGTTTTGAAAGAGCATGCAATTTTAAACAACTGTCTAATTTACATCTATTATCTAATTTGCTTCATTCACTTGATATCCTTTGCTGAAAAAGTAGATAGGCTCAGTAGCTGCTGATTGTTGCTGGCACATATATGTCTCATGTGATTGGCTCACCCATGTGCATTGCTATTTCTTTAACAAAAGATATCTAAAGAATGAAACAAATTAGATAAAAGAAGTAAATTGGAATGTTGTTTAAAATTGTATCCTCTACCTGAATCATGAAAGAAAAGTTTTGGGTTTAGTGTCCCTTTAATTCACATGATATTCTGAGTTGTAGAGATACCTAGGTAGGCATCTGGATCACCCACATGACAGGGAATAGTGCTGCTATCTAGTGCTCTTGCAAATGTATAACATTGTTGCAAAATGGCTGTCATACAGTGCTCCAGACATGGGCAGGCTACTGAGCATATTTCCCTGCTTTTCAACAAAAGATACCAAGAGAAAGAAGAAAATGTGATAATAGAAGTGTTTTTTTGTTTTTTTTAATCGTATGGTTTATCTGAACCATGATATAAAAATGTTTGGTTTAATTTCCCTTTAAGTTGCACTTTTAAAAGTGATGTCAGTCAATATATCATCTGCTACTGTGAGTTGTAGTACTAGGGCTAGATTTATCAAAGCCATTCTCCTCTAATATCGTCCAAAATAACGCATACAAACGGATCCTCATATTTATCACAGCACTCTGCGCCTATAATTGCGCAAATCTGAAAGAAACTTCTTCGCACTCCACTTGCATTCGCCTAGGCGCACAGGCGCGCTCCCGAGTGCACCAATATACATTAGTAATAGGCGTAATTTAACAGCCCGACCTACAAATACGCCCAGTTGCTTATTCATCATTGCTTTGCGCCGATAATTCCGGCTGTAATTGCGTGTTGTATATTTTGCCATACAGACTGAGGCGAACACCATTATATTACATGCTTTTACATCTTGTGATGCAGTACTTTACTCTTTTAACTAATTTTTCAAAAGTTCAGCGCAAAGAAGAGACTGTTATTCCCAGTAATTTGCGCTTCCACAGGCGCATATGGTACCAAAAGTTTTATATAGATGTATCGATATATTTTATTTTTGTGTCAACATATGGCACAAACAGCCCAGAAACATTATATAATATAAATATTAGCTAAATAGTTACCTAAAAAACGTTTTTTTAATATTTAAAAGATGGCGGCGCAAATATTTATAGGGATGTACTGTGACAAATAGGGAGTAAATGCTTTTTCCGACAGGCGCAATTTATCATTATTACGCCCCAGCTCGTCTGCGCAAATTTACGTCTATTTTTTTTATAAATTTAGGCGCACATGTGCGCCTCTCCGGAGGCGAGCTGGGGCGCAGTTACAGGCGAAGAACATACAGAGTTCGCCTAGCCTTTGATAAATCTAGCCCTCAAACCCTATAATATATACTGACTGCCTCAGAGAATTCCTTGTGTTTTCTTGGTTATGTTTATTAAAGGGACATTAAACACTAAGACATGGGTGCCGCCTTATTGAAATCTGTCTTTCAATGTATTCCAGAGCTGAGGTTTGCACATGTGCAGCAACTCTCCTTCATTTACTGACAAAATAAGTGTAAAGTTTTAGTGTCTATAAAACAATGGGAGCTGCCATGTTGTAACTAAGGTTACCTTCTCAGTTGTATTTGATTGACTCATGCCACATACTTCATTGTTTAACAACTTGTAACTAGGTCACACCGAGTCTGATCTAATCTCAGACAGTCGCACACACTGAAGTGACAAATTGCTACTGACTGAGTGAATGCACACAGCATTCAGAGCAGCCTGCGGGTCTTCTCGCTGATGTGACGTCACGCATGTGATCACGTGATGTCAGTCCGACAGACTCAGTCAGTGTAAGCTGTGTCCACCAAGCTAGGAGTCCAGCTCCAACTGAGCTAATGGCAGCCAACTAGCAGGCTAAATTGGGTGCCTGACTACCAGTTGGGGCACATGGGCTGGGCTGGCCTAGGTTAAGTGAATGTAAATTTTGATGCTAAAGTGCCCGGTTTTTAAAACTTTGATTAAAAACAGGGGCACTTTAATTCATCAATATTTTCATTTCACTCCTGTTGTGAAAATAAACTTACTTTTTAATCTTCACAGCAGCTCCAGCTTCCTCCACCTGTTTCAAAGCCTCTTCCTGGGTCTAAAATGAGGTATCTGGCTTCCTCCAATCACAGCAGTGAATCAGACACTGAATCCCTCGGGGGGGAATCTGTGATTGGAGGATGACCTATCAATCATTTCTGACATCAGAAATGGCTTGTGAGACCGGAGGAAGCAGCAGCTGCTGTGAAGTTTAAAAGGTAAGTTTTTTTTCACAACAGGAGTGAAATGTAAATTTTGATGAATTAAAGTGCCCCTGTTTTTAATCAAAGTTTTAAAAACCGGGCACTTAAACATCAAAATTTACATTCACTTTAGGTTGGCTAGCCTGGAATTTGGAAGCGCGGACGTAAAAAAATAATTTGAAACAGACAGTGTGACTCTCTTAGAGGCTTGTCCATTTTTGGACTCATATTACCGGGCAGTAATCAAAAATACTGGACTGTCCGGTCAAATAACGGACACCTGGCAACCCTTGTGGCCAATTAGGGAAAGTTATAAATAGGTGGCTAGATTGTGTAGCCAATGGCTGTGGGGAATATAACAGTGAGTGTTCTGCACTTCCGTTTCTAACAAGAACTGAAAAGCTCACAATTTCAAAATGGAATTACAGGAAAAGGGGGCAAAATAAATCATGAAAGTATATTGCAGAGTTATATATATATATATATATATATATATATATATATATATATATATAATTTATCATTTTATTTTACCATCTCAAAGTGTTTAATGTCCCTTTAAAGAGCAGCAGATAAACGTGTTAAAATATATTTAAACAAACACAGGTTTAAGGAAGAGCAGTAAAAAAATTCAAGTAAAACTAACAAGAAGAAGCAGAGCTCTGGGACTTTATTGCTCAGAAGCTGAAAACATTCTTTTAACTGGAAACGAGAAAATGTTTAACAATCGAGTCCCTTTAAATCAACTTTTAGACATCAAAGGTTGTGCCTGCAATTTATTTTAATACACAGATCTCTGAATTTCCCTTTAACTATCATATATAACACATTTTAAACTTGCTGCAAAATCTGGATGATCACATGGTAAGATATTTATACAATCTGTTTTCTCATTTCATGATGTCATTTTGATTAATCTAAAAGTGTGATCTGAAGAACAAGCCAGTGTGCCACACAGTCTCTGAATCAGTGTTCTACTAGGGAGAAATGTTAGCAGAATGAGACTCAAACTTCTTTACTGCACATTCTTCAAAGAGCTGCAAGTAAATTGTATACATTGGCTTAAAGGGACACTGAACCAAAAATTTTTATTTAGTGATTCAGATAGAGCATGAAATTTTAAGCAACTTTCTAATTTACTCTTATTATCAAGTTTTTCTTTATTATCTTGGTATCTTTATTTGAAATGCAAGAATGTAAGTTTAGATGCCGGCACATTTTTGGTGAACAACCTGTGTTGTCCTTGCTGATTGATGGATAAATTCATTCACCAATAAAAACGTGCTGTGCAGGGTCTGAACAAAAAAAAAAAATGCCTTGTTTTTCAAATAAAGATAGCAAGAGAATGAAGAAAATTGATAATAAGAGTAAATTAGAAAGTTGCTTAAAATTGCTTGCTCTATCCGAATCACAAAAGAAAAAATGTGGGTTCAGTGTCCCTTTAATGTTTGCACATGTTTAATGTTTCAGAATGGAAATATTCTATTCTATGTTAGATCACTTGAACTTTGTTAGAACACCAGATACAGTTAATGCTGTCCCAATAAACTGCCTTATAAACTAAAGGAAGCTGTACTCTACATCCCAACCTCTATACACGCCCCTGCAGCCCTTGGTGCAGCAGGGGTTAACCCCTTGTGTCTCACCTGTCTCTGGGAGGCCCCGGGATGTGGTCATATTTCATGTGTATATAGTGCACGTATCCGCAGTAGAGGAGAAAGCAGATCACAGCCAGGGCCAGGAGCAGCGCAGACCCCCATGTGATAGCAGCCCACAGCCCCATAGTCACTAAGGGGCAGAGAACTGTGACCTTCACCTGAGTGAGCAGAACACGCTTGGGACACCGGCACTTCAGGAGTGAAGTGGTTCAGTCAGGGCACCAAGCAACACCAGTTCTGTCACTCCCTCTTGTCAGGAGGAGACAAAGTATATAGTTCTACTTCTAACCACACCCTCAGTAACTCCTCTGTCACGCACAATAGCAACTGGTTTTACTGATATAGAAGTAAAATCACACTGAGCACTAGAAGTCATCTAATAACAATTTAAATTAAAAACTACAACTGTAAAAATGAAAACATTAAATGTCTGGGATTCTACAAGGTCAGTAGAACCACAAATATGTAAGTAAAATGGATATATTTAAAGAGACATGATTAAAAAAATTTTTATGATTAAGAGAGAAGAATCAAATTAGAAAAATACAATTTATTTCGCAAATATACTTTGTTTTCTTGGTATCTTTTGTTGAAAAGCATAACTATATATATATATATATATATATATATATGTTCAGGCGTGTAAATATTTCTTGCAATATTATACATTGTTACAAATACTAAGTCAATATAGTGGTCAATATGTTTTTGCTCATGAACATATCTAGATATGCTTTTCAATAAAGGATATCAAAAGAGAAATGTCAAAAAGTAAATTAGAAAAATAATACAATTACATACTCTGTTTAAATGTTAAACCATTGCTTAAATCAAGTTTCATTTTGACTAATGTTTTTGTGCACTGAAATCTGTTTACATAATGAACAAGTAATTTAAGTTAAAGTTACTATAGAAACAGGTGAGAAACAAATTGCCCATTTTGTCTGTGCACATTAGAGATATAAAAGCCAAAACATTCAGGCAGAGCATACAAATTTTAAAAAAAGTTTCCAATTTACTTCTATTATAAAATTTGTTTTGTTCTCATGTTAATCTTTGTTGAAGAGATACCTAGGGAGATGTCTGCAGAACTATATGGCAGGAAATAGTGGCGCCCTCTAGCGTTCTTGTAAATGGATAACATTCTTGAAAAACGGCTGTCATGTAGGGCTTCACGTCTAGTGGGCAACATTTATCATTGCACACTACAGCTAGTGTGCAACGGCGCTCCCTGCTCGCGCGCATGAGCTGTCAATCTCCCCGGTCAGAAAAGTTCATTGAAATATGCCACATAACCCTTGGCGAAGTGAGTTAAGAAACAGCGGTCTGATAACTGCTGCTTCTTAAATCTCAGCTACAAATTTGCTTATATCAGTAACCAGTATGAGGCTGATGGACATTTAGCAACAGTGACTGAACCAACTGATTGGATAAGTAACATGGTGATTGTAAAGAAGCCTGAGAAGTTAAGAATATGCATAGATCCCAAATTCTTGAATCAGGCACTGAGGCGATCTTACTACATCATGCCAACTCTCGAGGATGTTTTGTACAAGCTGCCTAAGGCACGTCTGTTCACGCTTGTTGATGCCCGTGATGCATTTTTACAATGTAAGTTGGATAATGCAAGTAGCTACATGACAACCTTCTGGACTCCCTGGGGCAGAAAAAGATGGCTCAAGTTGCCTTTTGGAGTATCAGTTGCACCAGAGGTGTATCAACGTAAACAACATGAACTATTGGCTGGACTCAGTGGTATTGAACCAATAGCTGATGACATCCTTGTGGTTGGTTGTGGGGACACAGATAGTGAAGCAGAGCAAGATCACAATGGCAAATTATTAGAACTAATGAATCGTTGTAGGCAGGTGAAACTAAGACTTGGCATGAAAAAACTGCAATTCAAGGTCAAAGAGGTCTGCTTCCATGGGCACATTCTATCCTTTGAGGGTTTGAAGGCTGACCCAGAAAAAATCAGAGCTATACTGGATATGCCACAGCCGGCGAATGTGAAATCCCTGCAGCGCTTCATAGGATTTGTTACCTACCTATCAAAATTCCTACCACACCTCTCAGAGGTTTGCGAGCCGTTGAGAAGGCTTCTGGACAAGGATGCAGTTTGGCATTGGCTTCCTAAGCATGATAATGCAGTGCAGGACATCAAACGTTTGGTCACAGATACACCTGTCCTGAAGTACTATGATGTGACAAAACCTGTAACTATTCAAAGTGATGCAAGCAAAAGTGGACTAGGGTGTTGCCTATTGCAAGCTGACCAGCCTATCGCTTTTGCTTCAAGGGCACTGACCCTTACTGAGCAAAACTATGCACAAATCGAAAAGGAATGTCTGAGTATTGTGTTTGCCTGCCAGCGCTTTCATCACTACCTCTATGGTCGTGACGAGATCACCGCAGAAACTAACCATAAGCCTCTGATATCTATTTTCAAGAAACCACTTTTGTGTGCACCAAAACGTCTACAGAGCATGTTGCTCACATTACAAAATTATTGCCTAAATGTTGTCTATAAACCTGGACCTGAAATGTACATTAGTGACACTCTTAGTAGAGCTACAGCAGCAAGTAGTTCACCTGAGAGTGCACAACACACAGTTTGCAGTGTTCAACAGGACCTGGATGTCCTGTCCCAGATTAATCATTCAGACTATTTAAACGTCACAGACCAACGATTGCTTCAGATAAGACAGCACACAGAAATTGACGAGAGTTTGCAAGCACTTAAGTATGTTGTTCTGAATGGCCAGATTCAAAGGCAGAGGTGCCATTAAATGTAAGAGAATATTGGACTTTCCGAGACAAAATCGGCATTCAGGATTGTGTACTGTACAAGGGGTCAAGGGTCATCATTCCTAAATCATTAAGATCGGAGATGCTGGCGCGTATTCATGCCAGTCACATTGGTGGTGAAGCAAGCTATAGACAGGCACGAGATACCCTATATTGGCCTAACATGCAAAATGAGATTAGAGACTTTGTTAGCCGTTGTTCAGCATGCAATGAATATGCGCAGGCACAACAGAAAGAACCCATGATGTCACATGTGCTGCCCAAACGGCCTTGGCAAATTGTAAGCATGGATTTACTGAATTATGCTGGGCAAGATTTTCTACTAATCGTTGATCACTATTCTGACTTTTGGGAGATTGAGCTTCTTCCCGACCTGTCTGCTGAAACTACAATCAAGCGTTGTAAAGCACAGTTTGCACGTCATGGACAGCCAGACAGGGTAATCTCAGATAATGGACCTCAGTTTGCATGTGAGCAATTCAGACGGTTCTCTACAGATTGGGGGTTTGAACATCTTACCTCTTCCCCGCGGCACCCTCAAGCTAATGGCAAAGCGGAATCAGCTGTAAAGTATGAAGGTAATGACCCATGGAAAGCCATTCTACATTGGAGGAACACCCCAACTGAAGGCATGGACAGCAGTCCTGCACAGCGCTTGATGTCAAGGAGGCTGAAGACTTCATTGCCAGTGGCAAATAAATTACTTGAACCATGTGTGGTAACAGGGTGTTAGGGGTAATATGAACCTGACGGCAGCCATCTTGTTCCCCGCAGCCATCTTGTGATGATTAGCATCCATTTTGTAATGATTAAACTTTTATTATAGTGGTTTATTATGTAGTAAGAGATATGCTGATGTTAGGGAGACTTGCATAGATATAATAGCCCTGAGAATGACCCTGTCGATGTGCATTGCTATCTCTACAAGATGTCAAACGGCTGTGATTTGTGCTGGGCTAGGAGGCCCAGTTACTGTGTATTCCTGTAGAAATGACTCCCTAACACTCCTTTTATTCCAATTATATTTTCTATGAGTTTATTTGTTCTTATAGAAATACCATGTGAAATGATGTAATTATGAATACGTCACTTGTTAAACCTATATGCTGTAACTCTTATTGTAAGAATATTATAATATCTAGGGAGCATATATGTACATTGTATCATTTTTATATGTTATGTTTAATTGTAATGTATCTTAATGTATCTTTTCTGTATCCCTTTAATATTCAATTGTAGCTAGACACATAGTGACCTTTATACACACATTTTACATGTACTTTTGAACCATTGGGCTATGTGTGAGAAAACACTGCTGATGTAAGGAATTTTAGTTAGGTCAAAGGTAGCTATACATCAGATTGAAATATTTTGAGATCCTACATTACTCCTTTTTTCCTGTCAGTCATAAATTTACTTAATATCTTCAAGGATATCTGACAAATGTGATGTACAACTTACAGGATGCCAGATGTTTTTCCTCATCTTAGAAATGAGCTAATGACTACAGATTTCAATGTATTCTGAAATGTATTTAAGCTCGCTATCCTGAATAATAAAATTAGAGCTGTTCAACAAACATATTCTTGTGTGTTCTCTGAACGGCTCTCCAAGTACTTGAAAACACTTTGCAGGGTAGATACCAGAGTCCTGAAGCAGAGGAGAACAAGAGGGTCCTGGTCCTAGAGGAGTCTCCTTACACAGGGGTACTGGAGAAGCTGCGACGGAGGAAACAGATCTCCAAACTGACATACGATGTGTCTGTCAAAGACTTACCTGAACTAAGCATTGGAGAGCCAATCCGTATGAAGCCGCTCCCTGGTGACAGGACTGGTCGCGGGAGACTGGGTACCTGTGTTCAGAGGGTTGCTCCTCGCTCATATCTTGTGGATGTGGAAGGCAGTCTCTACCGCCGCAACCGAGTGGACCTGCGAGTGGCAGAACATCTCACCACACAAGCCTATAAGCATCCGGCACTTGAGAATTCTGAGGCTCTCAATGCACCTAGTCCTACTAGACCACATAAGACAGGCATAGACAATACTGCTGTCATATCAGAAGGATACAATGAGGATGCCATAATGCAGCCTCTTATACCAGCAAGTTCTTCCATGCCAAACACACCAGCAGGGAAAGAGGGCAGCTCCTTAACACCTTCTGGAGCTGAACAACTTTACCCAGGCAAAATCCCTGTGGCCTTGCGTAGTGGTCGAGTTTCAAGACCACCAGATAGACTCAATCTGTAGTGTATCTACCAGTAATGTAGTATGTTATGTTTAAGACTGATCAGGATCTGTTTTAGGTAAATTGTTAGCAAATTTTGGATTGAATGTAAAAAGGGAAGATGTTATGGAGTTATTATGCAAATAATGTAACTCTGTTTGTTTATGGTAATATTGCATTGCCTTATATTTCCTGTTTCCTGTTCCTACCTCTGACCTGGATGTAGTTCTTTTAGTTCAATATGATTCCTCACACTAACAGCTTGTAGTGTCTTTATTTCTATACATGAAACAGACCCCTTGTTAAATCTAGCCCATAGTGCTCCAAACACGTGCACTCTACTGTGCTTAGGTCCCTGTTTTTAAACAAAAGATACTAAGAGAACAAAATGTGATAATAGAAGTAAATTAGAAAGTTGTTTAAAACTGCATGCTGTATCTGTATCATAAAAGAAACTGTTTGGGTCTCAAGTCCCTTTCATCATGTTCGAAATTCATTAAGGCTTGCTTTACCTATTTTTTCCAGAATTCTGTTAGTGGGCATTCCTGGGATTTATATATATACTATTCCTAAAGACAGTTCACATGGGCCATTTTTTGCAGTACAGCAGTCCCACCCCTTGCTCTCTCTCTCCTCCTCTCTTTTGCGCTCTATCCCCCTCTCTTTTGCGCTCTCTCCCCCTCTCTTTTGCGCTCTCTCTCGCTCCACCTCTCTTTTGCGCTCTCTCTCTCTCCACGTCTCTGTTGCTCTCTCTCTCCCCCCTCTCTTTTGCTCTCTCTCTCCCCCCTCTCTTTTGCTCTCTCTCTCCCCCCTCTCTTTTGCTCTCTCTCTCCCCCCTCTCTTTTGCGCTCTCTCTCTCGCTCCACCTCTCTTGCTCTCTCTCTCCCCCCTCTCTTTTAATCTCTCTCCCCCCTCTCTTTTAATCTCTCTCCCCCTCTCTTTTGTGCTCTCTCCCCCCTCTCTTTTGTGCTCTCTCCCCCCTCTCTTTTGTGCTCTCTCCCCCTCTCTTTTGTGCTCTCTCCCCTCTCTTTTGTGCTCTCTCCCCCTCTCTTTTGCGCTCTCTCCCCCTCTCTTTTGCGCTCTCTCTCTTGCCCCACCTCTCTTTTGCTCCCTCTCTCCCCCCTCTCTTTTGCTTTCTCTCCCCCCTCTCTTTTGCTCTCTCTCCCCTTCTCTTTTGCGCTCTCTCTCCCCCTCTCTTTTATGCTCTCTCTCTCCCCCTCTCTTTTGTATTCTCTCTCTCTTTTGCGCTCTCTCTCTTCCCCCCCTCTTTTGCGCTCTCTCTCTTCTCCCCCTCTTTTCCGCTCTCTCTCTTCTCCCCCTCTTTTCCGCTCTCTCTCTCCCCCTCTCTTTTGCGCTCTCTCTCCCCCTCCCTCTCTTTTGCACTCTCTCCCCCTTCTCTTTCTCCTTTTTTTTTTGCTTTCTCTCCATCCCTCTCTTTTGCTCTCTCTCCATCCCTCGCTTTTGCTCTGTCTCTCTCCCCTCTCTTTTGCTCTGTCTCTCTCCCCTCTCTTTTGCTCTCGCTCTCCATCCCTCTCTTTTGCTCTCTCTCCATCCCTCTCTTTTGCTCTCTCTCCCCTCTTTTGCTCTCTCTCTCCCCCTCTCTTTTGCTCTGTCTCTCTCCCCTCTCTTTTGCTCTCCCTCTCCATCCCTCTCTTTTGCTCTCTCTCTCCCCCCTCTCTTTTTTCTCTCTCCCCCTCTCTTTTTCTCTCTCTCCCCCTCTCTTTTTCTCTCTCTCCCCCTCTCTTTTTCTCTCTCTCCCCCCTCTCTATTGCTCTCTCTCTCCCCCTCTCTATTGCTCTCTCTCTCCCCCTCTCTATTGCTCTCTCTCCCCGCTCTCTTTTGCTCTCTCTCCCCCTCTCTTTTTCTCTCACGTCCCTCTATTTTGCTCTTTCCCCACTCTTTTGCTCTCTCTCCCCCTCTTCTGCTCTTTCCTATCTCTTTTTGTCTCTCCCCCTCTCTTTCTATTTCTCTCCCCTTTCTCTCTCGCGCCCGGCCACGCCCCGGCACACCCGACCACGCCCCGACCATGCCCGGTCGTGCCCACGTCCCCGTCCGGCCACGCCCACTTTCACCGCAAACAGCATGTCAGGTAAGGCCAGGTGTGTTTGTCATCGTGCTGTCTCTACTGCGTATGACAGCTTCGGACAAACACACTTGGCCTTTTATATTATAGGATATATATATATCAGTATATATATATTATATATATATATATATGTGTGTGCTTTAAAAGGACAGTAAACATAAAAATAATGTTACATAATTCTGTGCAAAAATGTAACATCATCTTAGCGACACTTGGAAAAAAAAGATTTGCAAGATTTTAGCCCCCAAAAATATTCTTACCTTGCTTTCCTCATCTGCCTCTTCGGATCCGGTCTTCTTTTCAAAAGCACTATTGAACTAAATGTAGTTCACTGCCACTCTGGGTAAAGCTTTACCCAGAGTAGGAGCGAGCTGAATTTAGTTCAATAGCGCAATAGGGTGCTCTGTGATTAGACAGCGTGCGCGTCTAGCATTTTATTTCAGTTTTTATATCCCTTTAATATAAACCTGTTTGTTTTTTTTATAAAAAGCATGGTACATGTGGCTAATGCAAAAAAAAAAAAATTTCAATGCATTGCAGACAGTGAATGACATATTTCATCAGGTAGTGAATTACATAAGAGCATTGCGTGCAAAAGTTTAAAGTCCCACATGCCATAGGTTAAATGGTTTATGGATCACAAGAAAAAAAATGCTTATTCATTTTATAGCATTGATAATTCTTGGTTTGTATAAGATTTTCTGATTATTTTAAGAAACTTTTCCTGTTCGACTAACACTGAAATGTGATATTATTATTTCTGCTTCTTAAGTTTTCTGCTTCTATGAACTTTTGTGAAGAGGTTAATAATCAGGATTTTATTTTATTTGATTATTTTAGTTTGGGGGGAATTAGCTTGTGAAATGTAATACACTAACTTAATATCTAAACCACATAGCACAGATTTTAAGTAGTTTTATACACTGCATTGTATTGTTGCATTAAAATAAGTAATTTACAGGCTACAAATGGTATTTTACCTGCTTTATATGTCATTTTATGGATTATTCTTCCTTTCCAATGCATGCTATTATACATTTGATATGATAAATTTGATGCATTAAAATTATTTAAAGGCTATTAATATTATGATATAACAATAAAATCTCCTGATTTTGTTTTGCAGCAGAAATGCAGCACAGTGGCAGATCTTTTCTCTCCCCCATGATGGGCTAGTAAGCTTTTTGCGAGCACTAACTTCTGGACTTTGAATATCACGGCTGCTCTAAAGCATTCACCCCTCAGACTTCAAAGGAGAGCGTAGAAGAAAACAACTAACACTTATCGCTCGCACGCTAACCTGACAGAAGTTATTAATATTTCACATTCCAATGTTCTTCAGATACAGGGAAATGTTATTTTTTATTGTCTCTCTCTCTCTCTCTCTCTCTCTCTATATATATATATATATATATATATATATATATATATATATATACCTATAAATGTGTGTAACACTATTCGTGTTTCTTGATTAAGCAGTGTCTGGTTTGCGCACATGAAAACTTAATTGTCTTAAGTCGCGCTATTGAAATGTCAAAATGACTGCTATGAAAAAGGTCTATTACACAGGTTTGTGCAAGACATGCTTGAGCCTAACATAGACATATGGCATGAGTTTAATTTATTGGAAGCTTGCAAATAAGACCAACTTTATATCACCTAATTTCATTCAAAATGCCAAAGATCACAGAATTTTATATTTTGCCTCTTGAAGGTCACTCTCAAAGCGAAATCAGCAAACAAACTGGATACTCAAGATGTGGTATGTAAGCTGTTATAAATAAATTTAAAAAATCAGGAGATGTCAAGGACAAATAAAGGATTGGAAGGCCAAGAAAATTTTCATAATCTGATGAGAAGTTTTTCAGAGTTTCTTCTTTGAGAGACCAGAAGAAGTCCAGCAAGGACCTGGCTTAGCATCTGGCAGCGTTATCTGGATGCAAAGTTTACCCTTCTACAGTCCGAAGAAGCTTGATCAGGAATGGTCTTTGTGTGAGGGTAGCAGCCAAGAAACCACTTTTTCGGAAGGGGAACAGGGTGAAAAGGCTAAGATATGTTAAAGCTCACAAAGATTGTAATAAAGATCAGTGGAAAAGAGTATTATGGAGTGACGAATCCAAGTTTGAAAATTTTGGGTCCAATCATTGCCAATATGTGAGAAGAAGAGTTGGAGAGAGATGGAAGAATGAGTGCTTGTGGCCTTCAGTGAAACATGGTGGAGGGTCTGTCCTGGTTTGGGGCTGCATTTCTGCCAGCGGTGTTGGCGATATTGTCCAAATTTTAGGGGATCATGAATGCTGAAAAGTACATACAGGTTTAAATTCATCATGCCATTCCTTCTGGAAAGCGCCTGATTGGAAATGGATTTATTTTTCAGCATGATAACTATTATTAGAATTGCATATTTCTTATAGTTAAAGGACCAGAAAATATAGTAGATTTGCATAATCAACAGATGCATGGTAAAAAGACAATACAATAGGACTTAGTCTGAACTTCAAATGAATAATAGATTTTTTTCTGTTATTTCTATTTCCACTCCCCCTGTATCATGTGACAGCCATCAGCCAATCACAAATGCATATACCTATATTATGTGAATTCTTGCACATGCTCAGAAGGAGCTGGTGATTAAAAAAGTGTAAATATAAAAAGACTGTGCACATTTTGTTAATGGAAGTAAATTGGAAAGTTGTTTAAAATTACATGCTCTTATTGAATCATGAAAGTTTAATTTTGACTTGAGTGTCCCTTTAAACAAATGGAGATCGGCGGAGCCTAGCAGCACACACGGATGGATGTGTGAGAGCTGAGCTCAGGTATGTGATACAGCAAAATAGGTGAATAATGCCGTATAACTTCACATCAAGAGGCTAACAAGGCACTGCGGTTGGTGGTACAGTTCCCGGTTACAATCCGGAGGGAAAATCTCTAAGAAAAAGTGAAGAAAACCGCCCGATAGCAACTTTACACGGCACGAATATATACAGCGGACGCCATCTTGGAGGCCACGCGCAGCTAACTATTATCTCTCTCGAAGTAGAAAAGGAATGACTGTTGGTGGTTCTGATTCCACTGCTCGATATGACATCAGGATGCAAAATCCGTACAAGAGGTAACCGGGTTTAAAGGGAACACAAACCACAAGAGGGGGATACAAAAAATAATGGTGAAGCACTACAGAAAGAGCGCCAAGATACGCACATAAACATCTCTCAGGCTGGCGAGCTTAGTCTCTGATGATCATTGAGACCTATATTCTTGATTTTGCACACCATGGCTAGAATACCTCAATGAAAAGATTACAAACTATGTAGATGCGATAGTGATGATATAGAAAGCAAGCTGCAAGAACCACACACATCGGCAGAAAGTAAACTATCAAGGAAATACCTGAACAGAAACACAGCTGGCAGCTATGATAAACCTCACTGGTGTTTATGCAAAGGAGAACTAATCCACAAATTTACTCACAATAAATGGGACACTGTCTCTTGGCAGTAGCGTCTGAGGGTACAAAAAGATATATATATTCATCATTCTGCACAGAAACGAGCAAGGCTGCCTGCGCTCCTGGCCTGATTCATAATGTTTACCAGAAGGTTTCAAAAAACTGACAAACTCAATAAGCTTACATCTATGGATACATTTCTTAGATCCAATGCAGCCCATAAACAGCTAGAAACTACCACAATGGAGGCAGAAGAGGATTCTGATTTAGAATCTGAACAAAGCAAGCCTACAGACGATCAAACACCGGTAACCAAAGCAGACCTCAGTATGCTAGTGTCAAAGCAGGACATTGCATCAAATTTTGAAAAGCTCTGGGATAAAATTGATAGTCTACATACTACAGTGATTTCCAGTCTAACAGATATCAAAAACGAAATGCTTGAAATGGGAAACAGGGTGGAAGCCCTAGAAAATGACAAGGAAGATATTGAGGAAAATGTAGCTGTTATGTCGCAAACAATCTCCCTCCAACAACAACAAATAGATGACCTCCAAGACAAAATGGAGGACATTGAGAATCGCACTAGGAGGTCGAACCTCCGGATAAAGGGTATACCGGAATCGATTGGACCAGCTGACCTTTTGTCTTATTTGCAAGGCCTCTTTAAAGCTATCACAGTGGCTACAGATGACACAGAATACCATATCGAGAGGGCCCACAGAGCACTCAGGGCCAGACCGCAGAAAGATATGCCACCAAGGGATGTGATCATCAAATTCCTCAGGTTTCTTGATAAAGAGAAAATCTTGAATGCATCTCGGAAGAACCCTACATTTAAATACCAGGGGAACGTGGTGCAATTCTTTCAGGATCTGTGTGTGAAAACACTACAACGACGAAGCAAACTTCGACCACTAACCTCATTGCTCAGAAAACGCCAGATCACATATCGCTGGGGTTTTCCATTTGCCCTTAACATACTTAAAGATGGTAAGATAACTTCAATCAAGACAATACAGGAGATTCCTGGGGCTTGTAGGACCCTAGGTATCGAAGCACCGGACATACCGCCTGACCCCGATCTCGGAGAGAAGAGAGGGACACAAATCTCAACACATCCTCTCAAGAGATCCAGTTGGATTAAAGTGAATAATAAACGATCCAAGATATGATTCCTTATCTGACTGGAACTTTATTGGTGGCAGATCGAATTTAGGAGATTGGTGAGACTCTTTTCTAAAACACTATCAGAGATGTATTTTGAAAATTATATGCAATATACTTAGACTGTCGTGGATGGTGAGCTGAAACCACTAGAACTTACTCTATATACATAGATTATTTTGTTAACCTAACACTGCTCTTCAATTTTATTATTCTTCATCCACTACCACCTATGGTAAACAAGGGTAATATTATGAGCTACAAAGTATCACTGTTTATATGTTATACCAATGCAAATTAGGGAAATTTTGTATTGTTATTACTGTTTTTTATTACAGGATTATGTAAGTTTTGTTATGTTATTTAATTGGTTTGTTTTGTGCCAAGTCAACTGCATCTTCGTTAACACCTTTTTGGGGCGCTATACCGAGGTTAAAAATACAGGGACTGTAGGAATGGACTTACAGAATAGCACAGAATCTGACACTTCAGGTTACCTAAATAATGAGAAGAGATGGTTATATACTGATGTATGCTTTATTTTACTGAAACATTGTTATGGCTGAAAAACTACACTTTCCTGGAGTAAACTTGATTTCACATAATGTGAGAGGCCTTAATTCAGACATAAAAAGGAGGACTGCACTAACACAATATAGAAAGCTTCAAGCAAATATCTTATTCTTACAGGAGACTCACTTTCTGAAAACACAAATACCCAAATATTGGTCCAAAGAATATTCGCAGCACTTTCATTCTACCGCTAACACTAAAACTAGGGGAGTCTCTATATTGATTCACTCATCCTTGGGTTTTGAACACAAAGACACAGTGAAAGATAATGAGGGCTGCTATCTAATAGTGAGGGGGAATATACAGGGGACTGAAGTACTCCTATGCAATATCTATGCACCCAATGAGCAACAAGAACCATTCTTTAGATGTATAACTAATTTGCTTACCAACTGGTCCAGATCGAGAATCATATTGGCGGGGGATTTCAATATAGACCTTGTAGCATTAGGGAGCGCGACGACAGGGAACATTTCAAAAAAGAAAATAAGACAACAAAGCATAGCTAGGAAGGTTGGTGAACTATTCCGGCCACACGGGTTACAAGATACATGGGTCACACTGTACGGCGATACTACTGATACAACTTATTACTCCTCAGCGCATAAATGCTACACGAAAATTGATTATGTTTTCACAAGTCAAATATTGCAACCTACACTACGCGAGGCACACATACACACTTGTGTTTGGTCGGACCATTCTATTAAACAGCTTCTCCTGGGATCCCTTATGGAACCAAACGGAACCAAAACTTGGACTTTCGACCCGACCTGCCTGAAACACCCTACCACAAAAGACAGATTACTAAAAGACATGAGTGACTACTGGAGAATCAATACAGACTCCACAACAAACCCTATCTCGGTGTGGGCAGCCCACAAATCAGTATTCAGAGGACTATTAATAAAAGAAAAAACAAATTACAAAAAAACAGGCTAACATTCGCTATCTGCAGCTCCAACAAGACATTAATCTTTTAGAAAAGGAACATAAACAGACTGGCTCCCAAAATATATTGAACTCCCTAAACCAAAAGAAGGCAGATCTACTAACATTATTAAACGATAATTCTATTAGGGCAGCCCAGAGACTTAAAGCTAATTATTTTATCTATGCAAATAAGCCTGATAGGTATTTAGCTAAAAAAATTAGAGAGGAGTACCAGTCAATGTCCATTCCACATATACAGAACACATCAGGCAATATCACATCTCACCAACACTTTTGCAGACTACTATAAAAAGTTATATGATGGGGAGAAAGTCCAACACAGCACCCAAACACAGACTATTCTCGAGAGGTTTTTGAACTCCGCGAAGCTACCACAATTAACTGAGGAAGATCGAGACCAGTTAAACTCAGCTGTTACACATGCTGAAGTGGTGTTGGCCATAAAGGAGCTCAAACCAGGCAAAGCCCCGGGGCCGGATGGATTCCCGGGGGAATACTATAGGCTTTTTAAACAGCTATTGACCCCCCACATAGTTAAATTTGCCAACCATGTACTGGAGGGCCAGCCTATACCCGCTGACCTCCTACAAGCCAAGATAATTGTAATTCCCAAAAAAGGTAGAAATGCTTCGCTGTGCTCAAATTATAGACCCATATCTTTAATAAACCAGGATATGAAAATCTTGACCAAAATACTTGCCAATCGCCTGAAACATATCTTACCCTCTATCATACATCCAGATCAGGTTGGCTTTGTAAAAAATAGAGAGGCTCCAGACAACATCAGACGAATGATTACAGTTATAGACTACTTACAGCGCGAGCGGACACCTTCTCTGATCCTGTCATTGGATGCGGAGAAGGCGTTCGATAGAGTGGACTGGGTATACATGAACACGGTACTGATAAAGATGGGATTTACGGGGTCTTTCATGAAAGCAATGAAAAGCTTATATTCAACACCAACAGCATATATCAGAGCAATAGGACACCAATCTGCAACTTTTAAAATTCTCAATGGCACAAGACAGGGTTGCCCACTTTCACCCCTCCTTTTTGCGCTCTGCATCGAGCCATTAGCTGCAAACATAAGAAACTCCCCAATCATTACTGGCTTGCAAATACAGCAGTCCCAGCACAAAATTGCACTATTTGCGGACGATGTGCTGCTGACAGTAACAAAACCACTCATTTCTCTCCCTCACATATATGACATCATACAACAATTTTCGGACGTTTCGGGATACAAATTAAATCTAGACAAATGCGAAGCACTCCCATTAAACTTACCAAAGCAGACCATTAAATTGATTGATACAAATTTTGATTTTGACTGGGTGAAAAGTGATTTGAAATATTTGGGGATAAAGTTAACGACACACTCTTCTCACCTATATAAAGCTAACTATATACCCATGTTTAAGTCGATTAGAGCTGATTTGCAGAAATGGAAGAGTTATAACTTCTCCTGGTATGGGAGGCTCTCGTCAATTAAGATGACGGTACTCCCGAGACTCCTGTATTTGTTCCGTACCTTACCCATAAGCATAGATAAATCTGACCTGAAAGCTCTCCAAACAGACCTTCATAAATATCTTAGAGGGTCTAGACACGCAAGGATACCCCACGACACACTCACTAGACATAGACAGTTGGGGGGAGTGGGACTCCCAAATCTGAGGGACTACTACTCGGCAGCTAGACTGGCCCAAAACTCTCTCTTAGGGAGAAGACAGGAGGACATACTATGGCCTAAATTAGAAGCACTCGTAGGGGGCTATAATGACCCTGGAGATATACTATGGGGTAAAAATACTGATGAGAGACTTAAGATTTCTCAGAACCTAATTACCAAGACGACGATCAAACAACTAGAAATATACAACAAACAATATGCATTTTTACCGGCTAATTCTTTAATAAGACCCATAAAATATATAGTTTCCAGAGAATCTAGTCGCCTCATAGATAAATGGGCACACAAAGATTTATATAGAATAGCAGACTTCTTGGTCAACAAGAAAATTATAACGTATCAACAGCTCCAAGATAAACTTGGAATGATACGCCTTCCCTGGTTTTTATACTTACAGATAGCTTCGGCTGTTACATCATATCTTAGGTTTGTAATAGAGACCAAAGGCACAACCATCTTTGAGAGGTTGTGCAGTGCGGAGTTTAGACAGAGAAGTGCGGTATCACATTTATATTTACACATCCAAGAATCACACACAACAACAAAATCTCCTATCATTCTTCGATGGGAAGCGGACTTAGAAAGAACATTTGACTTAACAACATGGAACCAGATTTTTTTAAACTCAGCTAGAGGCTTACTGGGAGCGGATCTGAGGGAAAACAATATAAAGACAACTTTTCGCTGGTATTTGACCCCTCTAAAAACAGTCTAGGATGTTAACCACCATACTAGAGGATCAAGTTATATTGACACCTATGCAGGCATTATTGAACGTCGATGACTTGAGGTTTAACACACCAATAAATAAGTTAAAGGGACACTGTACCCAAAATTTTTCTTTCGTGATTCAGATTGAGCATGAAATTTTAAGCAACTTTCTAATTTACTCCTATTATCAAGTTTTCTTCATTCTCTTTGTATCTTTATTTGAAATTCAAGAATGTAAGTTTAGATGCCGGCCCATTTTTGGTGAACAACCTGGGTTGTCCTTGCTGATTGGTGGATACATTCATCCACCAATAAAAAAGTGCTGTCCAGAGTACTGAAACCAAAAAAAAGTTTAGATGCCTTCTTTTTCAAATAATGATAGCAAGAGAACGAAGAAAAATTGATAATAGGAGTAAATTAGAAAGTTGCTTAAAATTGCATGCTCTTTCTGAATTAAAAAAGAAAAAATTTGGGTACAGTGTCCCTTTAATTAGAATCTTATGTACAGTGACCCGCACAGCTATAGCAAAACACTGGAAACTAGGAGCGCCAGAGAGGGGGGAGATACTTGGAAGGATTAGGAACATGTTTGACATGTGTCAGACAGCTGCTTACATACAAGATACAGTTGAAGTCTTCAACCAAGTTTGGTTCTATTGGATACTAAATGAGAAGCAAATATAAAGACGAGATAACAGGAGAGACAGAGGGAGACAAAGATATGAGTATAGGAGAAGATGGGAGGGATTGGAAGGTGCGCTCTGAAGGTTCATAAGGTACGATGTTCTGTTAAAAAACGTTTATTGTTAATTTATTAATATGATTTATGCAGTTGACTGGCATAGGGGTTACATTAGTTAAATATGTTGATTGTTATATATGTTTAGATACGGAAAATTTAATAAATATTTGTTGGCTTCAATAGGAGCTATGATTGATGACACATGGTAAAGAGTGACTAACAGAACTCATTAAAAAGGAGGAAGCGGTGGACCATTAGAGTCTGTTAAATGGCTTATATTTGTTTGAAATTTGTCAACTGTTTTTTTTCCATCAAACTGACCTATGTATTGTTAACAATGTACAACAATAATAAAAACTATTTCAATCTAAACAAATGGAGATCAGTTAAAAATATTGGGGTTTTTGGCTATTTTTAACTGCTCTCCATTTGTTTCACTTTAAGAAATATGCAATTCTGATAATAGTTTAATTTAAAGGGACACTAAGGTCAAAACAAACGTTTATGATTCAGAAAGAACATGCAGTTTTAAGACACTTTCCAATTTATATTCACACTTTGCGGGAAACAAGATCCTACTGAGCATGTGCACAAGCTCACAGGGTATACTATACTAGTTTGTGATTGGCTGATGGCAGTCACATGATAAAGGGGGACAGAAAATGTGATAAAAAATAAATGTCAAAAAAAAAAAAATTCTACTGCTTATTTGAAATTCAGAGTGTTATTGCATTGTCTTTTTATTATGGACTTGTTAATTATACAATTCTACTGCATTGAGTGGTCATTTAATTAATTAACAAACTATTATAGGGAACAAGGGAAAATAGTGGGAATTGGGGAGAAACTTAAAGGGACAGTCTACTCCAATAATGTTATTGTTTAACCCCTTCACCCAAAAAGACATATATATATATATATGTCATGTGGTACTTTGCCTATAGTACTGCATGATGTATATATTAATCTGAGCTTCAGGAAGATCCAGCAGTCTCGGCTGTTAAGTTACTGCCGAGAGCTGGAATTCCTGAACTCCTGAACTCCAGGCATCTGTCCGCATATGGAACCGGAGCACGATTGGTGCTCTGGTTCCATATGAGTGTAGATGCCAGATCGCTACACACTGTGACACTGTGTGTCACCGTCAGTAACGATCATCTGCTGGTGCCGGCGGGAGGTGCGGTAGGGGAGGCAGGTGGGCAGCCTGGCAGCGAAGGGGGGATCGCCCTTTACAAAATAAAGGGAGCTAAGCTACAGAAAAATGGTGGGGTTGGCTTTAATGGGACACTGAACCCAATTTTTTTCTTTCATGATTCAGATAGAGCCTGAAATTTTACGCAACTTTATAATTTACTCCTATTATCAATTTTTCTTCGTTCTCTTGCTATCTTTATTTTAAAAGCAGGAATGTAAATCTTAGCAGCCAGTCTATTTTAGGTTCAGAACCATGGATAGCGCTTGCTTATTTGATGCTTTCATTTACCCTCCAATAAGTAAGCATAACCCAGGTTCTCAACCAAAAATGGGCCGGTTCCTATGCATCATATTCCTGCTTTTTAAATAAATATAGCAAGAGAACGAAGACAATTTGATAATAGGAGTAAATTAGAACGTTGCTTAAAATTGCATGCTTTATCTGAATCATGAAAGAAAAAATGTGGGTTTAGTGTCCCTTTAACTAATGATCACGAGAGGGGGGGAGGTAGGGGAACTACAGAAAATAGTAAAAGAAAATAATTAAATAAAATAATATATATATATATATATATATACACACACACATTTTATAGGTACTGGCAGACAGCTGCCAGTACCTAAGATGGCGGCACTAGTTAGAGGGGGGAGGGTTAGAGAATGCTGTTTGGTGGGATCAGGAAGGTTGGAGGGTAAAGGGGGACCCTACACTGCAGAAAATATAAAAATAAAATAAAAAATATTTAATAAAAAATGCCTTGAATTTTAATACTGGCAAACTGTTTGCCAGTACCTAAGATGGGGGTGAGGGGGGGAAGAGAGCTGTTTGGGTGGGATCAGGTAGGGATCGGTGGGTGGCAAGTTTCAGGGGGGATGGTACTCTCTACACTAAAGCTAAAATTAACCTTACAAGCTACCTAATCAACCCCTTCACTGCCGGGATAAATAGAAGTGTAGTGCGCAGCTGCAATTAGCGGCCTTCTAATTACCAAAAAGCAATGGTAAAGCCAAATATGTCAGCTATTTCTGAACAAAGGGGATCCAAGAGAAGCCTTTACAACCATTTGTGCCATGATTGCACAAGCGGTATGTAAACAATTTCAGTGAGAAACCAAAAGTTTGTGAAAAAGTTAACAAATTTTTTTTTTATTTGATTGCATTTGGCAGTGAAATGGTGGCTTGAAACATACCAAAGTGAGCCTAGATCAATACCTTGGGTTGTCTACTTAAAATATATATATATAGTTTTGACAGGTAAATAAAAAAAAACAAGGCTCTATTTCTGTTTAAATGGAATGATAGCAACAATGCTAAAAAATTATCTGGTATTTTGGGCAAGATTTTCTCTAAAAGTCCCGGTAGTGAAAGAATTAAAAAGATAGATAATCCATTTATTGTTCATTCACCAGTTTTGCACAATCAACACTATTATAAAAATATACTTTTCCCCTCTGTGATTACCTTGTATCTAAGCCTCTGCAGACTGCCCCCATATTTCAGTTCTTTTGACAGACTTGCATTTTAGCCAATTAGTGCTGACTCATAGGTAACTCTATATGGCACACATGAACAAGCGCTGTCTAACTGTGAAAAACTGTCAGAATGAACCAAGATAAGAGGCAGCCTTTAAGGGCTTATAAATTAGCATATGAGCCTATCTTGGTTTAGCCTTCAACAAAGAATACCAAGAGAATAAAGCAAATTTGATGATAAAAGTAAATTGGAAAGTTGTTTAAAATTGCATGCACCTATCTGAATCATGAAAGTTTAAAGGGATAGGAAAGTCAAAATTAAACTTACATGATTCAGATAGAGCATGTAATTTTAAGACACTTAAATTCACTTCTATTTTCAAATGTGCTTTATTCTCTTGGAATCCCTTGTTGAAAATGAATACGCACATATCCTACACTAGTGGGAGCTGCTGCTAATTGGAGCCTGCACACATTTGTCTCTTGTGATTGGCTAACTAGATGAGTTCATCTAGCTGCCAGTAGTGCAATGCTGTTCCCTCAGGAAAGGATATCAAGAGAATGAAGCAAATTTGCTAATAGAAGTAAATTGGAAAGTTGTTTAAAATTGTATGTTCTATCTGAATCAGAAAAATGTTGGTTTTCCTGTCCTTTTAATTTTGACTTGACTGCCCCTTTAAGCTTTACTAAACTTATTATTTGTTACGTACTTAGTTGCAGTTACTCATAATTGTGAATATAATTCAAGAGGAATAATTCATTGAAAAAAACCAAACGGAACAAAACCAAACGGAACCAAAACTTGGACTTTCGACCCGACCTGCCTGAAACACCCTACCACAAAAGACAGATTACTAAAAGACATGAGTGACTACTGGAGAATCAATACAGACTCCACAACAAACCCTATCTCAGTGTGGGCAGCCCACAAATCAGTATTCAGAGGACTATTAATAAAAGAAAAAACAAATTACAAAAAACAGGCTAACATTCGCTATCTGCAGCTCCAACAAGACATTAATCTTTTAGAAAAGGAACATAAACAGACTGGCTCCCAAAATATATTGAACTCCCTAAACCAAAAGAAGGCAGATCTACTAACATTATTAAACGATAATTCTATTAGGGCAGCCCAGAGACTTAAAGCTAATTATTTTATCTATGCAAATAAGCCTGATAGGTATTTAGCTAAAAAAATTAGAGAGGAGTACCAGTCAATGTCCATTCCACATATACAGAACACATCAGGCAATATCACATCTCACCCACAAGAAATTGTGAACACTTTTGCAGACTACTATAAAAAGCTATATGATGGGGAGAAAGTCCAACACAGCACCCAAACACAGACTATTCTCGAGAGGTTTTTGAACTCCGCGAAGCTACCACAATTAACTGAGGAAGATCGAGACCAGTTAAACTCAGCTGTTACACATGCTGAAGTGGTGTTGGCCATAAAGGAGCTCAAACCAGGCAAAGCCCCGGGGCCGGATGGATTCCCGGGGGAATACTATAGGCTTTTTAAACAGCTATTGACCCCCCACATAGTTAAATTTGCCAACCATGTACTGGAGGGCCAGCCTATACCCGCTGACCTCCTACAAGCCAAGATAATTGTAATACCCAAAAAAGGTAGAAATGCTTCGCTGTGCTCAAATTATAGACCCATATCTTTAATAAACCAGGATATGAAAATCTTGACCAAAATACTTGCCAATCGCCTGAAACATATCTTACCCTCTATCATACATCCAGATCAGGTTGGCTTTGTAACTTTGTAAAAAATAGAGAGGCTCCAGACAAGATCAGACGAATGATTACGGTTATAGACTACTTACAGCGCGAGCGGACACCTTCTCTGATCCTGTCATTGGATGCGGAGAAGGCGTTCGATAGAGTGGACTGGGTATACATGAACACGGTACTGATAAAGATGGGATTTACGGGGTCTTTCATGAAAGCAATGAAAAGCTTATATTCAACACCAACAGCATATATCAGAGCAATAGGACACCAATCTGCAACTTTTAAAATTCTCAATGACACAAGACAGGGTTGCCCACTTTCACCCCTCCTTTTTGCGCTCTGCATCGAGCCATTAGCTGCAAACATAAGAAACTCCCCAATCATTACTGGCTTGCAAATACAGCAGTCCCAGCACAAAATTGCACTATTTGCGGACGATGTGCTGCTGACAGTAACAAAACCACTCATTTCTCTCCCTCACATATATGACATCATACAACAATTTTCGGACGTTTCGGGATACAAATTAAATCTAGACAAATGCGAAGCACTCCCATTAAACTTACCAAAGCAGACCATTAAATTGATTGACACAAATTTTGATTTTGACTGGGTGAAAAGTGATTTGAAATATTTGGGGATAAAGTTAACGACACACTCTTCTCACCTATATAAAGCTAACTATATACCCATGTTTAAGTCGATTAGAGCTGATTTGCAGAAATGGAAGAGTTATAACTTCTCCTGGTATGGGAGGCTCTCGTCAATTAAGATGACGGTACTCCCGAGACTCCTGTATTTGTTCCGTACCTTACCCATAAGCATAGATAAATCTGACCTGAAAGCTCTCCAAACAGACCTTCATAAATATCTTAGAGGGTCTAGACACGCAAGGATACCCCACGACACACTCACTAGACATAGACAGTTGGGGGGAGTGGGACTCCCAAATCTGAGGGACTACTACTCGGCAGCTAGACTGGCCCAAAACTCTCTCTTAGGGAGAAGACAGGAGGACATACTATGGCCTAAATTAGAAGCACTCGTAGGGGGCTATAATGACCCTGGAGATATACTATGGGGTAAAAATACTGATGAGAGACTTAAGATTTCTCAGAACCTAATTACCAAGACGACGATCAAACAACTAGAAATATACAACAAACAATATGCATTTTTACCGGCTAATTCTTTAATAAGACCCATAAAATATATAGTTTCCAGAGAATCTAGTCGCCTCATAGATAAATGGGCACACAAAGATTTATATAGAATAGCAGACTTCTTGGTCAACAAGAAAATTATAACGTATCAACAGCTCCAAGATAAACTTGGAATGATACGCCTTCCCTGGTTTTTATACTTACAGATAGCTTTGGCTGTTACATCATATCTTAGGTTTGGAATAGAGACCAAAGGCACAACCATCTTTGAGAGGTTGTGCAGTGCGGAGTTTAGACAGAGAAGTGCGGTATCACATTTATATTTACACATCCAAGAATCACACACAACAACAAAATCTCCTATCATTCTTCGATGGGAAGCGGACTTAGAGAGAACATTTGACTTAACAACATGGAACCAGATTTTTTTAAACTCAGCTAGAGGCTTACTGGGAGCGGATCTGAGGGAAAACAATATAAAGACAACTTTTCGCTGGTATTTGACACCTCTAAAAACAGCGCACATGGTCAAGGGAGGCACCACACAGTGTTATAGAGGTTGCACACAATTAGGTACATATTTTCATATGTGGTGGGAATGCCCTAATATTCAGAGGGTTTGGCTAGACCTGTCTAGGATGTTAACCACCATACTAGAGGATCAAGTTATATTGACACCTATGCAGGCATTATTGAACGTCGATGACTTGAGGTTTAACACACCAATAAATAAGTTAAAGGGACACTGTACCCAAAATTTTTCTTTCGTGATTCAGATTGAGCATGAAATTTTAAGCAACTTTCTAATTTACTCCTATTATCAAGTTTTCTTCATTCTCTTTGTATCTTTATTTGAAATTCAAGAATGTAAGTTTAGATGCCGGCCCATTTTTGGTGAACAACCTGGGTTGTCCTTGCTGATTGGTGGATACATTTATCCACCAATAAAAAAGTGCTGTCCAGAGTACTGAAACCAAAAAAAAGTTTAGATGCCTTCTTTTTCAAATAATGATAGCAAGAGAACGAAGAAAAATTGATAATAGGAGTAAATTAGAAAGTTGCTTAAAATTGCATGCTCTTTCTGAATTAAAAAAGAAAAAATTTGGGTACAGTGTCCCTTTAATTAGAATCTTATGTACAGTGACCCGCACAGCTATAGCAAAACACTGGAAACTAGGAGCGCCAGAGAGGGGGGAGATACTTGGAAGGATTAGGAACATGTTTGACATGTGTCAGACAGCTGCTTACATACAAGATACAGTTGAAGTCTTCAACCAAGTTTGGTTCTATTGGATACTAAATGAGAAGCAAATATAAAGACGAGATAACAGGAGAGACAGAGGGAGACAAAGATATGAGTATAGGAGAAGATGGGAGGGATTGGAAGGTGCGCTCTGAAGGTTCATAAGGTACGATGTTCTGTTAAAAAACGTTTATTGTTAATTTATTAATATGATTTATGCAGTTGACTGGCATAGGGGTTACATTAGTTAAATATGTTGATTGTTATATATGTTTAGATACGGAAAATTTAATAAATATTTGTTGGCTTCAATAGGAGCTATGATTGATGACACATGGTAAAGAGTGACTAACAGAACTCATTAAAAAGGAGGAAGCGGTGGACCATTAGAGTCTGTTAAATGGCTTATATTTGTTTGAAATTTGTCAACTGTTTTTTTTCCATCAAACTGACCTATGTATTGTTAACAATGTACAACAATAATAAAAACTATTTCAATCTAAACAAATGGAGATCAGTTAAAAATATTGGGGTTTTTGGCTATTTTTAACTGCTCTCCATTTGTTTCACTTTAAGAAATATGCAATTCTGATAATAGTTTAATTTAAAGGGACACTAAGGTCAAAACAAACGTTTATGATTCAGAAAGAACATGCAGTTTTAAGACACTTTCCAATTTATATTCACACTTTGCAGGAAACAAGATCCTACTGAGCATGTGCACAAGCTCACAGGGTATACGTATACTAGTTTGTGATTGGCTGATGGCAGTCACATGATAAAGGGGGACAGAAAATGTGATAAAAAATAAATGTAAAAAAAAAAAAAATTCTACTGCTTATTTGAAATTCAGAGTAAGTGTTATTGCATTGTCTTTTTATTATGGACTTGTTAATTATACAATTCTACTGCATTGAGTGGTCATTTAATTAATTAACAAACTATTATAGGGAACAAGGGAAAATAGTGGGAATTGGGGAGAAACTTAAAGGGACAGTCTACTCCAATAATGTTATTGTTTAACCCCTTCACCCAAAAAGACATATATATATATATATATATATGTCATGTGGTACTTTGCCTATAGTACTGCATGATGTATATATTAATCTGAGCTTCAGGAAGATCCAGCAGTCTTGGCTGTTAAGTTACTGCCGAGAGCTGGAATTCCTGAACTCCTGAACTCCAGGCATCTGTCCGCATATGGAACCGGAGCACGATTGGTGCTCTGGTTCCATATGAGTGTAGATGCCAGATCGCTACACACTGTGACACTGTGTGTCACCGTCAGTAACGATCATCTGCTGGTGCCGGCGGGAGGTGCGGTAGGGGAGGCAGGTGGGCAGCCTGGCAGCGAAGGGGGGATCGCCCTTTACAAAATAAAGGGAGCTAAGCTACAGAAAAATGGTGGGGTTGGCTTTAAAGGGACACTGAACCCAATTTTTTTCTTTCATGATTCAGATAGAGCCTGAAATTTTACGCAACTTTATAATTTACTCCTATTATCAATTTTTCTTCGTTCTCTTGCTATCTTTATTTTAAAAGCAGGAATGTAAATCTTAGCAGCCAGTCCATTTTAGGTTCAGAACCATGGATAGCGCTTGCTTATTTGATGCTTTCATTTACCCTCCAATAAGTAAGCATAACCCAGGTTCTCAACCAAAAATGGGCCGGTTCCTATGCATCATATTCCTGCTTTTTAAATAAATATAGCAAGAGAACGAAGAAAATTTGATAATAGGAGTAAATTAGAACGTTGCTTAAAATTGCATGCTTTATCTGAATCATGAAAGAAAAAATTTGGGTTTAGTGTCCCTTTAACTAATGATCACGAGAGGGGGGGAGGTAGGGGAACTACAGAAAATAGTAAAAGAAAATAATTAAATAAAATAATACAGACAGCTGCCAGTACCTAAGATGGCGGCACTAGTTAGAGGGGGGAGGGTTAGAGAATGCTGTTTGGTGGGATCAGGAAGGTTGGAGGGTAAAGGGGGACCCTACACTGCAGAAAATATAAAAATAAAATAAAAAATATTTAATAAAAAATGCCTTGAATTTTAATACTGGCAAACTGTTTGCCAGTACCTAAGATGGGGGTGAGGGGGGGAAGAGAGCTGTTTGGGTGGGATCAGGTAGGGATCGTGGGTGGCAAGTTTCAGGGGGGATGGTACTCTCTACACTAAAGCTAAAATTAACCTTACAAGCTACCTAATCAACCCCTTCACTGCCGGGATAAATAGAAGTGTGGTGCGCAGCTGCAATTAGCGGCCTTCTAATTACCAAAAAGCAATGGTAAAGCCAAATATGTCAGCTATTTCTGAACAAAGGGGATCCAAGAGAAGCCTTTACAACCATTTGTGCCATGATTGCACAAGCGGTATGTAAACAATTTCAGTGAGAAACCAAAAGTTTGTGAAAAAGTTAACAAATTTTTTTTTTATTTGATTGCATTTGGCAGTGAAATGGTGGCTTGAAACATACCAAAGTGAGCCTAGATCAATACCTTGGGTTGTCTACTTAAAATATATATATATAGTTTTGACAGGTAAATAAAAAAAAACAAGGCTCTATTTCTGTTTAAATGGAATGATAGCAACAATGCTAAAAAATTATCTGGTATTTTGGGCAAGATTTTCTCTAAAAGTCCCGGTAGTGAAAGAATTAAAAAGATAGATAATCCATTTATTGTTCATTCACCAGTTTTGCACAATCAACACTATTATAAAAATATACTTTTCCCCTCTGTGATTACCTTGTATCTAAGCCTCTGCAGACTGCCCCCATATTTCAGTTCTTTTGACAGACTTGCATTTTAGCCAATTAGTGCTGACTCATAGGTAACTCTATATGGCACACATGAACAAGCGCTGTCTAACTGTGAAAAACTGTCAGAATGAACCAAGATAAGAGGCAGCCTTTAAGGGCTTATAAATTAGCATATGAGCCTATCTTGGTTTAGCCTTCAACAAAGAATACCAAGAGAATAAAGCAAATTTGATGATAAAAGTAAATTGGAAAGTTGTTTAAAATTGCATGCACCTATCTGAATCATGAAAGTTTAAAGGGATAGGAAAGTCAAAATTAAACTTACATGATTCAGATAGAGCATGTAATTTTAAGACACTTAAATTCACTTCTATTTTCAAATGTGCTTTATTCTCTTGGAATCCCTTGTTGAAAATGAATACGCACATATCCTACACTAGTGGGAGCTGCTGCTAATTGGAGCCTACACACATTTGTCTCTTGTGATTGGCTAACTAGATGAGTTCATCTAGCTGCCAGTAGTGCAATGCTGTTCCCTCAGGAAAGGATATCAAGAGAATGAAGCAAATTTGCTAATAGAAGTAAATTGGAAAGTTGTTTAAAATTGTATGTTCTATCTGAATCAGAAAAATGTTGGTTTTCCTGTCCTTTTAATTTTGACTTGACTGCCCCTTTAAGCTTTACTAAACTTATTATTTGTTACGTACTTAGTTGCAGTTACTCATAATTGTGAATATAATTCAAGAGGAATAATTCATTGAAAAAAAAATTAAGTAAAAAGGACTACACATTTTAAAGGTAGTTGCAATTACTTTGTTTAAAATAGTTACAAACCACTGACATTAATCACTAGCCTCCCCTAAATGATACATCACTGTATTAATTCTAAGAAGCAATGCATTTACCTAGTCTTTATGTGTTTCTATTACTATAGACATATGTATTTACCTAGTCTTTATGTGTTTCTATTACTATAGACATATGTATTTACCTAGTCTTTATGTGTTTCTATTACTATAGACATATGTATTTACAATAAAAATAACTTTCACCTGTATTTGACAAACATTGGAATGTTAAATATGTACAGTAAATATACAGTAAAAGACAATATTAAATATTATTATGAAATTATTAATTATTTATATATATATATATAATATCACAACCAATAATAAGTTAGGTTAGCCTATTTAAAGCTGCATGTTAGTAGTGGGCATTATGCAGTCTATGAGTAAGGCTCTATAGGAGCTGAAACGCGTAAGACATAGCCCACTATCTGTGCACCTAACAGCCCTTATCCATCTGGCCATGTTACTTTCTATGCCTGCAAGTTACCATTTTACAAGCTAACTCTTCATAGTTACCTGCAGAGCCGCTGTGTGCAAGCTTTTACATGTTATATTCTTCAATAAAGGAACCTGTTTTGAGAAATCCGTCCGGACATCTGTGTGTTTTTCTCTCTCTCTCTCTCTCTCTCTCTCTCTCTCTCTCTATATCTATATCTATATCTATATATATATATATATATAATATATATATATATATATATATATATATATATATATATATATATATATATATATACAGTACATGTACATATTATCCTCAGGCTATTTTTTTTTTGCTTTGAATACATCATGAATCTATCATTTATTTATTTTTAATAACCCTTTATTCTCCTGAATGAGATACTATCTGCTCTGACACCCAAGGAGTTGATGCTATAATACAGCCAGGGTTGTTATTAGTTTGCAGAAATGCTGAGCCTGCACAATCCAGGAGACACAATGTATAGTTTACAAAGGATTACTTCTGAGCTTGAGGTTCAGACAGGGGAAGTTACTGTGGTAATAAATGTATTCCCAGGCGCGTTTATGTAACTTCCTAGAAAACAGATCGTGCATAAAGCAGCACTGTGCCCCGCCTCTGGTGAATGTACAGGCAGTGTATGGGAAAGAGGTCAGGCTGAGGGCTGGGGAAGGAGGTCAGGCTGAGGCTGGGGAAGGAGGTCAGACTGGGGAAGGAGGCGTAACGTAGTCAGTCACATGCTGCTGTTTTGTTTATACCATAGCGTGACAGCTTAAACCCTCCCTTCTGTATTTTCTGCACCGCCTCAGCCCTAGTACCGGAAGGGTCTCCAGCTTGTCAGGAGAAGGTCACAGTGAGATCTTAATCCCTAAGTGACTATGGGGCTGTGGGCTGCGCTTTCATGGGGGTCTGCGCTGCTCCTGGCCCTGGCTGTGATCTGCTTCCTCCTCTACTGCTCATACGTGTACTATATACACATGAGATATGACCACATCCCGGGGCCCCCCAGAGACAGGTGAGACACAAGGGGTTAACCCCTGATGTACCAAGATCTGCATTATGTGTGGGGCTGGCAGGGGTATTTGTATAAAAAAAGGATGCATTGCATGAGGAGTAATGGGTTTGGGGAGGTAGCTCGTAGGTTGCTACTTGTATGTTTAACATCAGTAGTAACAGTTTATACAAAATTATCTCTTTATTTTCTTTCCCATAAACAATGAAACTTTTATTTATTTATTTCTCACTTTTCCCTCCCTGCTTCTCCCCATGTACAAGACTATAGATCCCCATCCTTGTTGCAGGCTGCATGCTTCCTAACCTGTCCATCCTCAACTATACTCAGCAGTTTCTTCAAGAGCAAGGGGCTTGTAATCTTAAAGGGACAGTCTACACCAGAATTGTTATTGTTTAAAAAGATAGATAACGTCTTTACTACCCATTCCCCAGCTTTACATAACCAACATTGTTATATTAATATACTTTATAACATTTAAACCTCTAAATATCTGTCTGTTTCAAAGCCACTATAGACAGCTGCTTATCACATGCTTTTGTATTAGCTTTTCACAACAGGGGACTGCTAGTCCATGTGAGTCGTATAGATAACATCACTAATTGGATAAAATGCAGGTCAATAGATAACAAATAAAAAGTAGTGATCAGGGGGCTGTCAGAAGAGGCTTAGATACAAAGTAATCACAGAGGTAAAAAGTGTAATAATACAACTGTCGGTTGTGCAAAACTGGGGAGTGGGTAATTAAGGGATTATCTATCTTTTTAAACAATAACAATTTGGAGTAGACTGTCCCTTTAAATTATTTGCTGTGTCACCCAATAGACTGTAAACAAAGCACATTTTTATACACATTTCACTGTTTATAGGGTAAGAGAAAGTTATTGTGGTGTGTGGTGCATAATCTTGTCTGCTGTGCAGAAAAAGGATGGGCAAATCCATACTAGGTGCTAAAAAGTTATTTAAAGGGACATGAAGCCCAAGCATTTTCTTTCAAGATTCAGATAGAACATACAATTTTAAACAACTTTCTAATTTGCTTCTATTATCACATTTGTTTCATTCTCTTGATATCCTTTTTTGATGGAGCAACTATGTACCACTTGGAGCTTGGTGAGCAAGTTACAAGAGACATATATGTGCAGAACCAATCCGTGCTAGCTCACAGTAGTGCATTGATGCTTCTGAGCCTACCTTGGTATGCCTTTCAACAAAGGATACAAAGAGAATGAAGTAAATTGGATAGATGTTTAAAATTGCATGCTCTATCTGAATCATGGAAGTTTATTTTTTAATTTTCTGTTCCTTTAAGTAAACACTATTATTATTATTATTTATATTATTTATTATTATATATTTTTTATTTAAACACTGACAAAACAGTCACAATGATCTTTGGAACGGGACCTAAATTACAAAAATTACAAAATTCCCATCTTCGCATCAAAACAAAATCCAATTGCACGCTGACCGCAGTCCACTCTTTTAAATACTTGGGTATGTTGTTAGACCCCAATCTATCTTTTGGCCTCTACATAGAAAAACTTGTCTCTAAACTTTATCCAAAACTAGGTGCCCTATACAGAAACAAATCCTGCCTCAGCCCTACAGTAAAGGAAAAGATTGTACAACAAATGCTGATGCCTATCTTGGATTACGGGGACATATTATATGCACCTGCTCCGCAAACTCACCTTAATAAACTAAATACATTGTATAACTCGTTCTGCCGCTTTGTGCTACAATGTAACTACAGGACCCACCATTGTGACATGCTAAAAGAACTAAACTGGCTGTCGCTGGAATCCAGACGCACCCTCCATCTTTCCTGCCTTGTGTTTAAGAGCCTTTCTGGGAAGCTCCCACTCTACCTGCTATTCCCTCCTCCTATAACCTCCGATCCAATAACAGCACATTATTTAGCTTGCCTCAATACAAAAAGAAAGCAGCTCGATCCTCCTTTTCCTACAGAGCACCACAATTATGGAATTACCTCCCTCACACTTTAAAAACTTCCCCAAGCCTAAAATCCCTTAAGAGATCCCTCTATACATATCTCAAAACAGAATGCACCTGTCATGGTTGATTAAATATTTCGTACCTGTTCTATGTTAAATTTTTGCATATATTGTGTATTATTATTGTTTTTGTATTTTATTTGTACCCTATTGTATCAATGCAATGTTTTGTGGTCCCAGGACATACTTGAAAACGAGAGAAATCTCAATGTATCCTTCCTGGTAAAATATTTTATAAATAAATTATTTGGGTTCCTTTAATCATAAAAAACTGATGACTTCTGTTAAAATAATATTTTTGTCTGTTGCAGTTTTCTCTTTGGACATCTGCCCTCCATATTGAAGAATAAAGGACTAATACATGATTTGTTTCTGGGTTGGTAAGTTAACCATAAATATGTTCCCAAAGGTTCAAATGTGCTCTTTATGTTTGTACATTAATGCTGTTGGTATTTATTCACAGATATTTACAGGCAATGCCATATTATTAATCTTAAACTTAATTTTATATTTTTTATTTGTGCTGTGTATAATCCCCATTAACTTTCAGTCAGCTTTGAACAATAAAAAAATTAATTCCCCTAAAACTTTTTAATTAGGCATTGGAACATTGGAATGCAGTTTCATTATATATTTACCTCTTTTACCTGTAACTAATATATGTGAAGCATTTTCTCTCCCACCAGAGAGGCTGTAGTGCATTCTGAGGAGTGCAAAACCCTTACACTCTTACTTGCTGCATAGTGATTGGATGAGATGAAGTCACATTTTTTTCTGAATCTCATAGTGAATGTGACTTGCAAGCCCATGTTAAAGGGATAGTCTACACCAGAATTGTTATTGTTTAAAAAGATAGATAATCCCTTTATTACACATCCCCCAGTTTTGCATAACCAACATAGTTATATTAATATACATTTTACCTCTGTGATTACCTTGTATCTAAACATCTTCTGACAGCCCCCTGATCACATGACTGTGACTATTTATTATCTACTAGTTCTAAAGCCCTTTTACACGGGCGTTTTTTTTGCATTACAGTGGTCCCACCCCTTGCTCTCTCTCTCTCCCCCTGTTTTGCGCTCTCTCTCGCTCCACCTCTCTTTTGCTCTCTCTCTCTTTTGCTCTCTCTCTCTTTTGCTCTCTCTCTCTTTTGCTCTCTCTCTCTTTTGCTCTCTCTCTCTCTTTTGCTATCTCTCTCTTTTGCTCTCTCTCTCTTTTGCTTTCTCTCTCTCTTTTGTTCTCTCTCTCTCTCTCTCTCTCTCTCTTTTGCTCTCTCTCTCTCTCTCTCTCTCTTTTGCTCTCTCTCTCTCTCTCTCTCTCTCTTTTGCTCTCTCTCTCTCTTTTGCTCTCTCTCTCTTTTGCTCTCTCTCTCTCTTTTGCTCTCTCTCTCTCTTTTGCTCTCTCTCTCTCTCTCTTTTGCTCTCTCTCTCTCTCTTTTGCTCTCTCTCTCTCTCTTTTGCTCTCTCTCTCTCTTTTGCTCTCGCTCTCTCTCTCTCGCTCCACCTCTCTTTTGCGTTTTCTCTCTCTCTCTGTCTCTCTTTTGCGCTCTCTCTCTCTTTTGCGCTCTCTCTCTCTTTTGCGCTCTCTCTCTCTTTTGCGCTCTCTCTCTCTTTTGCGCTCTCTCTCCCCCTCTCTTTTGCGTTCTCTCTCTCTTTCTCTTTCTCTCTCTTCTCTCTCTCTTTCTCTCTCTTCTCTCTCTTCTCTCTTCTCTCTCTCCCCCCTCTCTTTTACTCTCTCTTCCCTCTCTTTTGCTCTTCCCCCTCTCTTTTGCTCTCTCTCCCCCCTCTCTTTTGCTCTTTCCCCTCTCAGCGCAATGTTATTTAAAAATAAGCAAAACTATACATTAAAAAACAAAAAAAAACCCTGTATGGGCTTTATAAATGGATCATCTACAAAATATTTATGCAAAGAAAATCTAGTGTATAATGTCCCTTTTTTAAAGGGCCATAATAGTTGAAAAATAACTTGCTCTAATTTGTTAGAGCATGTAGTTTTAACCCTTTGAGTGCTAACGACGGCTCTGAGCCATCGCAAATTGTCCCAGTCAGGTGCTGACGATGGGTCAGAGCTGTCGCTAGTACTCACTCACCTTGAGGGCAATCTGGGGGCTCCAACCTACTCCCACCCCAGCGATCTGGCCTGAATAGTGAGAGGCATTGCCGGGGCTTCACAATTTGCGCGGTGACGTCACGCACAATGACGTGATGACGTCACCGTGCAACTTTATTTAAAATGAACAATGGACAATATAGGGAAATGGGGGCATGCTGCTTAGAAGCCTGTATCTCAGGCATCTAAGCAGCTACAGTCCCCCAAAACCCACCGTTGGAAAGGTAATCGCCTAATCAACGGTATAAGTGTTGGGGATTGGGAAAAAAAAGCTCAAATCCATCTTATCACCCAGTTGGGAAATGGCTTATGAACCCTACACTACTTTGTGTTTAACCCCCGCAAAGAGGTTAAAAACACAGTAGAATTACAGCTCACGACCCACACTTTCTTGCTTGGGAGCATTACACGGAACGTAGAATTATAGAAAAAATTTTTATTTAGGTGGATTATATCTGAAGTCTTTGGATGGAATGTTAAACAAGGCTTGTTTTCTTATTTATTATATACTAGTCCTAAAGCCCGTTCACACGGGCCGTGTTGTGTTATATTTAATTCTCTCTCACTCTCTCTCTCACTCTCTCTCACTCTCTCTCACTCTCTCTCACTCTCTCTCACTCTCTCTCACTCTCTCTCACTCTCTCTCACTCTCTCTCACTCTCTCTCTCTCTCTCTCTCTCTCTCTCTCTCTCTCTCTCTCGTGCGCGTGCGATCAGCTGTGCTCTTTGCCCGGTCCTCGCGCTGCTGGTTTCATCTGCAGGGGGTGGCGCGTGCGAAGTCGGGTGGGTGCGCGTGCGATCAGCTGCTGTCTAAGGCCAAGTGTTTGTCTGAACTGCGCATGACGGCTTCAGACAAACACTTGTCTTTTATTATATAGGATGACCGGACTTTGGATATACCGGAAGCAGCGTTCCCGCTTAGTGCTAGCAGTGAAACAGTTCTTTAGGAAACTGCACAATGCAGACTGCACGCTATGGTTCTCTTATTAACTGTTTCACTTGTGGGCCGCTCACAAAACTGACCTTAGAGGAACCACTGGCCCAGAAGCCACAACTTTTTATGACAAAACATTAATGATAATTTGGGGTGAAATATCTAACTTTGTAACACTGCTTTTTTATTGTTTTTCTTTACTACCTTTTAATGATAAGATTTATATTACAATCTAAAAGTAGTTAGAAGTGTGTGTTGTATTTCAGCTCTATGGATAGTCCTAAACATGACATAGGTGGTAACAGCACTGTCTCATGTTATTGATTTTCAGGGTACAGAAGTATGGTCCAGTAGTGCGCGTTAATGGATTAAAAACTACATATGTAATAGTCACCAGTCCTGAAGGAGTAAAGGTATGGAGAGTGATGGACGTGTTTAATCTCTAATGAGAAATGCTAAGTATCTTTTATAAAAAATATGTTTATTATGTTTTGAAATATTTTAAGTAATGTACCTCCCAGGATACAAACACATAAGGGTGGAAGACACCTGGGCATGTGCATAAGGGTGGGAGAACTCCTGGGCATGTGCATAAGGGTGGAAGACACCTGAGCATGTGCATAAGGGTGGAAGACACCTGGGCATGTGCATAAGGGTGGAAGACACTTGGGCATGTGCATAAGGGTGGAAGACACTTGGGCATGTGCATAAGGGCGGAAGACACCTGGGCATGTGCATAAGAGGTTGAGAACTCCTGGGCATGTGTTAACAGGTAAAGGAGTATTCCCGAGTGTCTGCATAAGGGTGGGAGTATTCCCGGGGGGGGGGGGGGGATTGCATAAGGGCGGGAGAGCTTCTGGGCATGTACATAAGGGTGGGAAAGTTCCTGGGCAGAAAATACTATATATATACCCCCTGTCTACATTTCTATACTAGATGACCCCCCCCAGTATGGATACCCTATTCTAGAGGGTTTGATGTGCAGCACACCCAGCCAATCACTAACACTAAGCAGGATTGCTTATACTGTGTGAGGAGAGGCAGATTAGTAGATGCTTGTCTTGTGCTAGTAACACTACGTTACAAAGCATTTCCAGGGGGGCTGCAGACATGACTGTGCCCCCAACCACTGTACAACTGCGTAAAATATTACAGACCACTGTATTCACTAATAATTTATTTAAAAATCATGATTTAAAATACAATATGCAACATTCAAAATCTATTTGTATATATAAAAACATACTTAATAACAATTCCTAATCTAAACGCCCCATAAACTGGGTAGCATTCGGCAAAGTAAGACATTCTCATATGATTAAGTTATAGGGCTCCATTTATCGAGCTGCGTATGCCGCTTTGGAGACCCTTCGCTGCAGCCGATAGTTAAAGTGATATGAAACACATTTTTTTTATTTCATGATTCAGATAAAGCATGCCATTTTAAGCAACATTCTAATTGACTCCTATTATCAAATTTCTTCATTCTCTAGGTATCTTTATTTGAAAAAGCAGGAATGTAAGCTTCGGAGCCGACCCATATTTTTTTTTTTTGTTCAGCACCTGGGTAGAGCTTGCTGATTGGTGGCTACATTTAACCACTAATCAGCAAGCGCTACCCAGGTTGCTGAACCCTGTCAGCCCAGGCTTTGTTAAATAGGGCCCTTAAAATTGGTGATCACAATCCACCCGACCACGAGTTTTGAAATTTGAATTAACAACAAAATTGACACAAGTTCAACAATCAAAGGCCTTTTTGAAATCTTTGAGAGTATTCAAAGAGGATTTTTTCTCAATGGATAAAAAAATACAAACGTTTTAAGAACATTGTTGAGCAAACATTGTCAGTATACCCATCATGCCCATATACAAATGTCAATCATAGTATTAACACTTATCATAAACACCACTATTCAATATACAGATGGACTCCACACATCAAATCTCGTAGCAATTATCTTGCTTAGATTTTGATTGCTTTGTTAAAGGGATACTAAACCTAATTTTTTCTTTCATGATTCAGATAGAGCATGCAATTTTAAGCAACTTTCTCATTTACTCCTGTTATAAATTTTTCTTTGTTCTCTTGCTATCTTTATTTGAAAAAAGAAGGCATCTAAGCTAAGGAGCCAGACAATTTTTGGACAGCACTTGTTAAATTGGTGGGTGCATTTATCCACCAATCAGCAAGAACAACCCAGGCTGTTCACCAAAAATGGGCCGGCTTCTAAACTTACATTCTTGCTTTTTCAAATAAAGATACCAAAAGAATGAAGAAAATTTGATAATAGGGGTAAATTAGAAAGTTGCTTAAAATTGCATGCTCTATCATGAAAGAAAAGAATTGGGTTCAGTGTCCCTTAAAGCAACTTTCTAATTTACTCCTATTATCAATTTTTCTTCATTCTCCAAAAAGTAATGTAAGGCTTAGGAGCCGGCCTATTTTAGGTTCAGAACCCTGGATAGCACTTGCTTATTGGTAGATACATTTAGCCACCAATAAGCAATCATAACCCAGGTTCTGAACCATAAATGGTCCAGCTCCTAAGCTTTACATTCCTGCTTTTTAAATAAAGATAGCAAGAGAATGAAGAAAAATTGATAATAGGAGTAAATTAGAAAGTTGCTTAAAATTGCATGCTCTATCTGAATCATAAAAGAAAAAAATTGGGGTTTAGTGTCCCTTTAATGGAAAAAAAACGTCCGTTCCTGTTTTTCCAATATCAAAAAAAAAATCAAAGAGATTGGAAGCAATCCCCATATATTTCTCTCCACGTAGTTTCCATAATGAGATTAACAAGATTCCTCCTGACTGTGATAAACAGCTTGTGTCGTTCTCACTGAAAGGTGATTTTTCAACCCATCAGAGAGTTGTGTAAAATGTACTTGAAATCTCACAACTCTGGAGTCCATCCTACCTTACAGGTTCCTGAATGCTACCATGAGTCATCGTATCCAGAAGGATCAGTATGGAATAACAACAGTTGAACTAGCCGTCAATTAAAGGGACAGTCCAAGTCAAAATTAAGGGGAGAGTAAAGTCCAAATTAAACTTTCATGATTCAGATAGGGCATGTAAGCTTAAACAACTTTCTAATTTACTTTTATCATAAAATGTGCTTTGTTCTCTTGTTATTCTTAGTTGAAGGCTTATACTAGGTAGGCTCATATGCTAATTTCTAAGCCCTTGAAGGCCACCTCTAATTTGAATGCATTTCAAAGTTTTTCACAGCTAGAGGGTGTTAGTTCATGTGTTTCATATAAATAACATTGAGCTCACGCATGTGAAACTATTTAAGAGTCTGCACTGATTGGCTAAAATGCAAGTCTGTCTAAAGATCTGAGATAAGGGGTCAGTCTGCAGAAGCTTAGATATAAGGTAATTACAGAGGTAAAAAGTATATTAATATAACAGTGTTGGTTATGCAAAACTGGGGAATGGGTAATAAAGGGATTATCTATCTTTTTAAATAATAACATTTTTGGTGTTGACTATCCCTTTAATCTTTCATAATTCTAATAAAGCATACATTTAAAAAACTTTTCAATCTAGTTCAATTATCAAATTTGCTGTATTCTCTTGCTGTACTGGGAAGTAGCTGAGCACATTGGCTGAGCCAATCACAAGAGATATGTACGTGTAGCCACCAATCAGCAGCTAGCTCCCAGTAGTATAGTGCTGCTCCTGGGTTTACCTAGATATAGTTTTCAAAAAAAGAAAACCAAGAGAATGAAGCAAATTAGATAATAAATGGGAAAGGTGTTTAAAATTGCATGCTCTGTCTGAATGATAAAAGTTAAATTTTGACATCACTGTCCCTTTAAATATGATGCAGGTTTTGCTTCTTCTGGTTTATGTGTATAAAAACAAATGTCCCCAGAAACAAAAGGGTCCTTTACCTCCACTTGTACAGTGTTTCTTAACTCCAGTCCTCTAGACACCTAATAAGCCAGATTTTCATTAGGGATGTGCCTTAGTGAACTTCGGGCTGATCCAAATGCTGAAGACGTCTGTCGCAAGCTGCAATAAGCAATTTTCAAAGCCTGATTTATTCTTGTGAAAGTGCAACCTGGATTTTCACAGATCTTATTGGGTTACACTTTCACAAGAATAAACATCTTCAGCATTCAAATCAGCCCGAAGTTCACAAATGTACATCCCTAATTTTTTATGATATATGAACTAGAGCGCAGGTGAAATAATCAGCTGGTGAGAGCAGGTTAAAGTGAAGGTAACGTTAGCATAATCTCTATAAACTATAGCATTATGTGTGCTAATAAAATGTAAGTTTCATTCATCACTTTCTATATCTTTGTGTAAAAATAGAGTTATTACCTTTCTAAAGTTAGTTAGATGCGTTCCCAAATTCAGCCCGAAAAAAAAGAAAAAAATTCACACTAGGTCACGTTTTTTTTCTAGACGAATTGATATTCTGGCCGTTAGGCGGCCGTCAGCCGACGTCATCCGCACATTGAGAACAATGCACATGAGAAGGATTTCAATACTTAAAATTAGCGCATGCGCAGAAAAAAAAGCAGGCTCGCCGATTATCGCATGCGCAGTGGAAAGAACTAACTCAAGTAGCGCATAACCATCTCGAGTAGGGCATGCGCAACTGAATTATTTAATCGTGAACGCGCATATGAGAGACATGGAGAGCGGTCCCACCCGCTCTCCACGTCTCTCATATGCGCGTTCACAACTTTAACACGGAAGAAGGGCTTGGGAGGAGTCAGGAGCCAAAACGGTAGGGAATTTAAAATTAAAAAATTTTGGTAAAATATGGGAGTAATTGCTAAAATAACCTAGCGACTAGATTAAGGTTAATATGATATATGCTCGGTCGCCTTCAATACAGTTTAACTTTACCTTCACTTTAAAAACCATCGTTACTGATTAGCTAATTATTTCACTTGCGCTCTAGTTCAGGTATCATGAAAATCTGACCTGTTTGGGGCCCTGAGTACTAGAATGGAGAAACACTGCACTAAGACACAAATAAAGCACTGAAGATGCTTGTAATTAAAGGGACACTAAACCTAAAAAAATTTATTTCGTGATTCAGATAGAGCATGCAATTTCAAGCAACTTTCTAATTTACTCCTATTATCAATTTTTTTTCATTCTCTTGCTATCTTTATTTGAAAAGCAAGAATGTAAGTTTAGAAGCCTGCCCATTTTTTGTTCCCAAAACGGGTTGTCCTTGCCGATTGGACAGCACCAATAAACACCAACAATGTGTTGGCTCCTTAGCTTAAATGACTTCTTTTTCAAATAAAGATAGCAAGAGAACGAAGAAAATTTGATAATAGGAGTAAATTAGAAAGTTGCTTAAAACTGCATGCTCTATCTGAACCATGAAAGAAAAAAATTGGGTTTAGTGTCCCTTTAAGGCTAAAAAAATGAAAACACTGCAGACCATTCCCCAAACTCTGCAGTTCTCGGTCATTGGGCTATGTAAATTCCACACTCCTAGAATTTGTGCATGTGACTGACATCTTTTTTTTATCCCACATTTGTATCATACATATTTGTATGTGTAGTTTTTAAAAGCTATAGCTGTTTCAAAAGTGTATTTATTTAAGTGCACCAGCATTTTTAACAAAGCCCTTGCTCAAAGAGTCTATTGTGTTTGTTTCATCTGTTAATGGCTCAATTTGTTAATTGCTGACATGATACAAGCCCCACTGGCGCTCTGAGCAGCTGCAGTATTTAAAATGCGGGTGCACTGAGAATATCTAGCTATGCTTCACATGCACGTGCAGAGAAAATGCGAACACTAAAATAGTGTTAACTACTTGTACTAGAAGCATTTTTGCCAGTACATGTATATTGCAAATATGTTTTTATTCATAGATATAATTTATCTATGTGCATTTAAATTTTGATCGGAATATCCCTTTAATGTATCCAAACAAGATTGATGACTATTCACATAAGTAAGCAAGAATAAGAAACAAAGCTTAAATAATTATTATACTCCTAGTCATTTGCTCCTTGGCTATTCATGAAGAAGAAGAAATGTTTTCACGCTTTTGTTAATTGCTTTTTTGCAGGAGATTCTTATGTCACCAAACTACACAAAAGATGTCACCTATAAACGTGCCTTTAATTTGTTTGGTGTAAGGTAGGTTGAGCTCTTTAACTGCTGTCAAACAAAGTCTATTTCATATTTCTAAGCTAAATTAAATGTCTATATGTTTCATTTCTGGATGTGTATCCCAGGTTCTTTGGAAATGGTTTATTGACTGATTGGGACTACGACCATTGGCATAAGCAGAGGAGAATTATGGATCCCGCTTTCAGCAGAACGTAAGTTTTTAGTGCATTTCACATAAAAAGTGGAGCGCTAATTTATTGCGCACCCATAAACTGCCAAATTCACGTAAGCGCTATTTTACACTCCACTTGTAATCTGGCCCTTTAATAAATGTGAGAACATTTATCTAAAGCATTAACACACGTGTTTGCTGCAGTTGTTTTCAATAGCCAAACTCCACCCACTACTCGCCTTATTTTGAAGAGCCAATCCAGACTTGTTACTGGGGTAGACACAGCTAGCCACGTTCATTTTGTTAACAAACTCTCCTTTGTTTTGCACTCATATCTTCTGAAGCCAATTATGGACAGATATGTGGCAGTGTTATGTTTGGGAATTTTCAGATTTAAATTAAAGGAAAAGGGAGCAAAATATATAATAAAAGTATAATAGAAAGTTGTTTTACTATGCAGAATTAAACATTTTATATTACAATATTAAAGGAACATGAAACTCCAAATTTTTCATTCTCTCTGTATCTTTATTTGAAATGCAACAATGTAAGTTTAGATGCCGGCCCATTTTTGGAGAACAACCTGGGTTGTTCTTGCTGATTGGTGGATAAATACATCCACCAATAAACAAGTGCTTTCCATGGTCCTGAACCACAAAAATAGCTTAGATGCCTTATTTTTCAAATAAAGAAAGAAAGAGAACAAAGAAAAAATGATAATAGGAGTAAATTAGAAAGTTGCTTAAATTTGCATGCTCTATCTGAATCATTAAAGAAAAAAATTGGGTACAGTGTCCCTTTAAGTTTACAATTTACTTCTATTATCAAATTTGCTTTGTTCTCTTGTTATTTTCTGTTGAAGATATATCTAGATAAGTAGTGTGCACATTTCTGGAGCAGAACATGACAGGAACTAGTGCTGCCAACTAGTATTTTTGCTAACAATAAAACAAAGAAAATGTGATAATAAATATAAATTGGAAAGTTGTTTAAAATTGTATGCTCTATCTGAATCCTGAAAGAAAAAAATTGGGGTTTTAGGTCACTATAAAGGGACTCACGTCAAAATAAAACTTTCATTATTCACATGGAGCACATAATTTTAAACAACTTTCCAATTCACTTCCATTATCTAAATGTGCACAATCTTTTTATATGAACACTTTCTGAGGCACAACTGAGCATGCCGACTGAGCATGTGCAAGATTCATAGACTATACGTATATACATTTTGTGATTGGCTTATGGCTGTCACATGATGCAGTGGGAGGGAAAATTAAACTAACTTTAAAATTTGTCAGAAAGAAATCTACTACTCATTTGAAATTCAAACAAAGTGAACAACCAGTCTTGTACATGCTTTGCAATATAATTAAATGCAGATCCACAGCAATTTAATCACAAGATCAAAACATTTTTGAAAGTACCCCCTTAATGCAGGCAGCTTCGGCTTTGCTTTACAAAATATATCTTCAACTATCAAATATAAACTAAGATCTCCATAGCAACCAAAGCTCTTTTCCAGATGTTGAGAATTCCCTAGCAAACATATATGGTACATCCAGTATTTTTTTTCCTTCTCTTTCTAAAACATTATAATAATTAGAAAAGCCACCATTTACAGATTAGTAGAACCGCTCAAAATTAGTACACAGTTTTATTTTTGTTTGTCTTTTTTTTTTTTTTTTTATTACAGTATTTAAAAAAAAAAAAAAATTGAAGTATTGAATACACTTTAAAATAGCCACTTGAGGTGTTTGATACATTCTTACTTTTAAAGGGTTGTATAAACTTTAATATGATTAAAGAGATAGTCAACCCAATTTTTTTTATTTCATGATTCAGGTAGAGCAGCAATTTTAATCAACTTTCTAATTTACTCCTATTATCAATTTTTCTTTGTTCTCTTGGTATCTTTATTCGAAAAAGCAGGAATGTAAAGCTTATTAACCAGCCCATTTTTGGTTCAGCACCTGGGTAGTGCTTGCTGGTTGGTGGCTAAATGTAACCACCAGTCAGCAAGCGCTATCAAGGGTGATGAACCAAAAATGGTCTGGCTCGTCTTTTTACATTTCTGCTTTTTCAAATAAAGATACCTAGAGAACGAATAAAAAATGATAATAGGAATAAATTAGAAAGTTGATTAAAATTGCCTGCTCTATCCGAATCATGAAAGGCAAAATTTGGATTCAGTATCCCTTTAAGTCTTAAAAAAAACTTTGATGTGATTAAGCATAATGTTGGATAACATAAGACATAAAGAGAATTGGCCTTGATTTGCACGTGAATAGTTTAGATTTTCTACAAGATTCATATTCGGCATGCAATGCTTTGTTTTAAATAACTGCTACAAATAACTACATTTTTGTGGAGGTATTTGATAGGATTGATGGGAACATTCAACGAAAAAGCTGAGGAACTGATGGAAAAACTTGCAGAAAAAGCAGACGGGAAAAGTGAGTTTAGTATGCATGATATGATGGCCAAAGTGACTCTGGATGTAATCGCCAAGGTAAATCTACTATGTAAATAAAACTGAGATATAAATGCACTTTTATAGATGTCAAGTAAATCTCTGCATGCCAGTGTGGGATTCTCTGAGCACTGTTTGGGGCCTATTTATTAATGTGTGAGCGGACATGATGTGATGTAGCGTATCGTGTCCGCCGCACATCGATAAATGCTGACAGCATACGCTGTCGGCATTTATAATTGCACCAGCAGTTCTTGTGAACTGCTGGTGCAATGCCACCCCCTACAGATTTGCGGCCGCTAGCAGGGGGTGTCAATCAACCCGATTGTATTCGATCGTGTTAATTTTTGTCCGCAGCCTCAGAGCAGGCAGACAAGTTATGGAGCAGCAGTCTTTTAACCGCTGCTTCAGAACTTCTGTTTCCAGATTGCCGGAAACATGGGGCATCGAGCTCTGTAGGAGATACCTGTTAGAATATTTATTCAGAAAGCCACAACTATGTATTGTTTGTTAAGCAATGCAAATATATATACAGGAATACCTCGCTTTACAGCGCTTCGCTAATACGGAGCTGAAGTCCAACTTCTAAGGATTTTGAAACATCACTGTACTTATCGCGAGATTGCGGGAAAGGCGACTGGCACCATTTTGTTATGCGCAGTTCGATCCGTTTACAGCATTGCAGTGCACTCCGTGTTTCACTGTCATAGTCTGGCAAATTTTACTACAGTAATTGTCTCTATTTTACAGGTGTTAAACTAAACTTAGTGCTATTGCACACCTAATATATGTTACTTCAAACAAACTAGCAAGTGAAAGAAAGCAAAAACCTTCAGTTTTCGCTTTACAGTGGCGCTCCGGTCCCTTACCTGCTGTATTAGTGGGGTATTCCTATATATTGTTAAAAGGACAGTCCCTTCCAAAATTTGTATTGTTTAAAAATATAGATAATCCCTTTATTACCCATTACCCAGCCAACACAGCTATATTAATATACTTTTTACCTCTGTGATTACCTTGTAACTAAGCCTCTTCTGACAGCCCCCTGATCACATGACTTTTTATTTATTATCTATTGACTTGCATTTTAGCCAATTAGTGCCGTGTTGTGCACAACTCCGGGAGTGAGCACAATGTTATCTAAAGGCCCACATGAACTAGCAGTCTCTTGTTGTAAAAAGCTAATAAAAAAGCATGTGATAAGAAGCTGTCTGTAGTGGCTTAGTAACAGGCATAAATGTAGAGATTTAAATGTTATAAAGTATATTAATATAACAATGTTGGCTGTGCAAAGCTGGGGAATGGGTAGTTATCTATCTTTGGTTGGTTGTGCAAAGCTGGGGAAAGGCATTATCTATCTTTTTAAACAATAACTATTTTGGTGTTCACTGTACCTTTAACACCAAAATTGAAGTTGTTAAAGGGACATGAAACCCACATTTTTTCTTTCATGATTCAGAAAGAGAATGTGATTTTAAACAATTTTCTAATTTACTTCTATTATCTAATTTGCTTCATTCTCTTGATATCCTTTGCTGAAAAGCATATCTAGATAGCATCAGTAGCTGCTGATTGGTTGCTGCACATAGATGCTTCGTGTTATTGGTTCACCCATGTGCATTACTATATCTTCAGCAAAGGATATCTAGAGAATGAAGCAAATTAGCTAATAGAAGTAAATTGGAATGATGTTTAAAATTGTATTCTCTACCGGAATCATGACAGAAACATTTTGGGTTTAGTGTCCCTTTAATGTGACTTTGTAATGAAAACAAGTAGTTTAGCTTCAAAATAAATACAAATACAATTTATAACAGTGTGGTTTTAAATAAATATATTTATTTCTATAAAATATTTGTTTAATAAAACAGAAACTAGTGGCTAGATTACGAGTTGTTCGTTAGGTTAAAAAGCAGCGTTGAGAGGTCCCAACGCTGCTTTTTAACGCCCGCTTGTATTACGAGTCTTGAAATGACAGGCTCACTGCTCACTTTTTTGGCCAGACTCGGAAATACCGCAAATCCACTTACATCAATTGCGTATCCTATATTTTCAATGGGACTTGCATATCGCCGGTATTACGAGTCTAACCAAAAGTGAGCGGTAGACCCTCTCCTGTCAAGCCTGGTACCGCATTTTAAAGTCAGTAGTTAAGAGTTTTACACTACAACGCCGTAGCATAAAACTCTTAACTAAAGTGCTAAAAAGTACATTAACACCCATAAACTACCTATTAACCCCTAAACTGAGGCCCTCCCACATCGCAAACACTAAAATAAAATTTTTAACCCCTAATCTGCCGAACCGGACATCGCCGCCACTATAATAAATATATTAACCCCTAAACCGCCGCACTCCCGCATCGCAAACACTAGTTAAATATTATTAACCTCTAATCTGCCGGCCCTAGCATCGCCGACACCTACCTACATTTATTAACCCCTAATCTAACCCTAACCCCCACTAACTTAAATATAATTACAATAAATCTAAATAAAATTACTACAATTAACTAAATAATTCCTATTTAAAACTAAATACTTACCGATAAAATAAACCCTAAAGTAGCTACAATATAACTAATAGTTACATTGTAGCTATCTTAGGGTTTATTTTTATTTTACAGGCAACGTTGTATTTATTTTAGCTAGGTAGAATAGTTACTTAATAGTTATTAACTATTTACTAACTACATAGTTAAAATAAAACCTAACCTAAGTTACAATTACACCTAACACTACACTATAATTAAATTAATTACCTAAACTAAATACAATTAATTACAATTTAAAAAAAATATCTAAAGCACGAAACCCCCCCCACTAAATTACAGAAGATAATAAAATAATTACAAGATTTTTAAACTAATTACTCCTACTCTAATCCCCCTAACAAAATAAAAAAGCCCCCCAAAATTAAATAAAGCCCTACCCTACACTAAATTACAAATAGCCCTTAAAAGGGCTTTTTGCGGGGCATTGCCCCAAAGTAATCAGCTCTTTTACCTGTAAAAAAAAATGTACAATAACCCACCACCCAAACGACCAACCCTACTCTAAAACCCACCCAATCCCCCCTTAAAAAAACCTAACACTAACCCCTTGAAGAACACCCTACCGTGAGACATCTTCACCCAATCGGGCAGAAGTGGTCCTCCAGACGGGCAGAAGAGGTCCTCCAGACGGGCAGAAGTCTTCATCCAGACGGCATCTTCTATCTTCATCCATCCGGCGCGGAGCGGGTCCATCTTCAAGACATCCGACGCGGAGCATCCTCTTCTTTCTTCGTCCGACGACTGAATGAAGGTTCCTTTAAATGACGTCATCCAAGATGACGTCCCTTCAATTTCAATTGGCTGATAGAATTCTATCAGCCAATCGGTATTAAGGTAGAAAAAATCCTATTGGCTGATGCAATCAGCCAATAGGATTGAGCTTGCATTCTATTGGCTGATTGGAACAGCCGATAGAATGCCAGCTCAATCCTATTGGCTGATGCAATCAGCCAATAGGATTGAGCTGGCATTCTATCGGCTGTTCCAATCATCCAATAGAATGCAAGCTCAATCCTATTGGCTGATTGGATCAGCCAATAGGATTGAAGTTCAATCCTATTGGCTGATTGCATCAGCCAATAGGATTTTTTCTATCTTAATTCCGATTGGCTGATAGAATTCTATCAGCCAATCGGAATTGAAGGGACGCCATCTTGGATGACGTCATTTAAAGGAACTTTCATTCAGTCGTCGGACGAAGAAAGAAGAGGATGCTCCGCGTCGGATGTCTTGAAGATGGACCCGCTCCGCGCCGGATGGATGAAGATAGAAGATGCCGTCTGGATGAAGACTTCTGACCGTCTGGAGGACCTCTTCTGCCCGTCTGGAGGACCACTTCTGCCCGGTTGGGTGAAGACGTCTCACGTAGGGTGATCTTCAAGGGGTTAGTGTTAGGTTTCTTTAAGGGGGGATTGGGTGGGTTTTAGAGTAGGGTTGGTTGTGTGGGTGGTGGGTTTTAATGTTGGGGGGATTGTACTTTTTTTTTTTTTTACAGGTAAAAGAGCTGATTACTTTGGGGCAATGCCCCGCAAAAGGCACTTTTAAGGGCTATTTGTAATTTAGTGTAGGGTAGGGCTTTTTTTTATTTTGGGGGGCTTTTTTATTTTGTTAGGGGGATTAGAGTAGGTGTAATTAGTTTAAAAATCTTGTAATTATTTTATTATTTTCTGTAATTTAGTGGGGGTTTTTTTCGTACTTTAGATATTTTTTTTAAATTGTAATTAATTGTATTTAGTTTAGGTAATTAATTTAATGTTGGGGTGGCAGATGTTAATTTATTTAATGTCGGAGGCAGGTTAATAAGTGTAAGATTAGGGGTGTTTAGACTTGGGGTTCATGTTAGGGTGTTAGGTGTAGACATAAAAAGTGTTTCCCCATAGGAATCAATGGGGCTGCGTTAGAAGCTGAACGCTGCTTTTTTGCAGGTGTTAGGTTGTTGTTTTTTCAGCCGGCTCTCCCCCATTGAATCCTATGGGGAAATTGTGCACGAGCACGTTTTACCTGCTTACTGCTACCGTAAGCAGCGCTGCTATTGAGGTGAGATGTGGAGCTAAATTTTGCTCTTCGCTCACTTTTTTGCGGTTAACGCTGGGTTTCTAAAAACCCGTAATACCAGCGTTGTCTGCAAGTGAGCGGTGAGCTTAAACTGCTCGTTAGCACCGCACCCCTGTTAACGCAAAACTCGTAATCTAGGTGTAGGTTCTTTGAGCCCATATTAACACGCATAATTTAACTACATTTATGGGTAAAATAAAGAAAAGCACAACTTTCATTATTGCCAACGGGGAAGTTCTCACTGAGGACCTGATGATCATTACCTTGCACATAAAATCAAACAAAATCTTTGGAATTTTTTTTAGACCTTGAATTGTAATGTAGAAGTCTCTGTTTCACATAAGGAACATTTATATAGCAACATAAGCATTTCTCAAGATAAAATCTGTGTTTCTAAATTTTTTAATGGCTTCACCGTGACGACTCTTAGATCATCTCACCTGATCGGCGAGCTTTAGATCACCAGGTCTTCAATCCTAAAAACCTAGGGAACAAAAATACTTTGCCGTTTTTGTTCAAGGAATGTTTATTTCTTAAAAGGTAATAGGGAAAGCATGTTTTGATGATTTCCATGAGTGCTTAACTTTAAATTCAACCCCTTGTTTGTCAGGACAATTAGGAGCTGCTATGCATTTCTGCTTTTATAGGCCTAGTTTCCATTGAGGTGGTAAAGTTTGGAAACTGTTCGTAAAAACATTTTATCTCCATTAAGGTCTATGAATAATTTTAATGTTACCACCAGTTTCTAAACTTTACCACCTCAATGGAAACAAGGCCATATTTGGTGGACTGATAAAGAGTGGCATATCTATATAGCCTTCAGTTACTGGCCATGTCCTGTTTAAGAATGGCATTTTATTGTGGCCCTCAAGATATTTTATCCATCCATATTTTTTATTTTATATCCTTGCTACTAACTGGTGCACTCCAGTAGATCTTCTAACACGTCAAGATTTCTCTGTATGATTAAGAACTAGACCTTTGTATAGGCATGAAGAGAAACTTACATCTTACATCTCATTTTAATTGCACACATTAGGTTTCATTTTTCATGTAGCAGCTGGACAAGATTCACAGCTAGAAAACTCTGCCCAAATTCGGGGCACATCCTCTTCCCCTAAGTCAGTATCTGCTATCCCAAGTTCTCTTTTATGTCCCTCAACTTACCAGACTGGCTTGAGGATGCTTAGTTTTTTCAGTTACATGTCTCTCTCTATCAGCTTTTTCAAGGCCTAAACTGTGTTTAGGTCTTGAAAATTTCTCAAGCCTGACCTCACCGGCCACCTGATCCTTATATGCAGATGATGTAAGATGTTTTCTACATATTGAAGCCACATGAACAAATTTGAGGAAGTAGCCAATTCAGTGTTTGATAAATTGTCATGTTATGATTTTTTTTAAGTTAAAGGTTTGGTGTTTTGTGTTGCACATTGCAAATAGAAATATCTGTTTTCTTGCTTTCTCGCTAAATGTTTATATAAATGAGATGTGGAAAAATGATACGATTAACTATTACTAGCCTTTAAAGAGACAGTAATGTCATAATTAAACTTTCATGATTCAGATAGAGCATGCTGTGTTCTTGCTCCCAGCATTACATTTCTACTCCGTGCCTAACTAGTCATGCTCTTCGACAAAAGATACCAAGACACAAAGCAGATTTGATAAAAGAAGAAAAGTTGTTTTAAATTGCACGCTCTGTCTGAATCATGAAATCTAGAAACCATCCATATTACCAAAGATATAAAGTGCTTTTAGGAGCGGGGGAATACATTTATATACATTAAAGGGACAGTATACTACAATTTTCATATAACTGCATGTAATAGACACTACTATAAAGAAGAATATGCACAGATACTGATAGTAAATAAATAAATATATATATATATATTTATTTATTTTTTTAACATAAAACCTTTTAAAAACTTACTTAGAAGCTCACAGTTTAGCACTGTTAATGAGGTTAGTCTGGGACACCCACTGGAAAGGGCTGGAAAAGCAGGAAAAGCAGACCCCCCCCCCCGCCTGCATATGAAAAGACAGACAACATAAACAGGAGCCTGCTGGAGTCTGTAAACACATGTATACATCTGTCACTTTGAGGCTTGGTTAGGTGTCTGAAAATCGGCACAATGTTATTTAAAAAAATAAGCAAAACTATACATTGTTACAAAAACACTCCCAGATGGGCTATATAAATAGATCATCTAGAAAATATTTATGCAAAGAAAAATCTAGTGTTCAATGTCCCTTTTTAAGTCTTTTTTTATCTGTTAAATTTCTGCAAAGTGTTCTAGCAGAGTAAACATTACTATAACATTACTATACAAATGATTAACCCTTTCACAGGACCTAGGTTCATAAGCAGAACATATTTACTTATTTGACTTACAGGTTGCTTTCGGGATGGAACTGAACTCACTGCATGATGACCAGACGCCCTTCCCACGAGCCATCTCCATGGTTATGAAAGGCTTATCTGAAGCACGAAACCCTTTAGCTCGGGTTTGTATAAAGATATAAAAAAACCCTAGGAGAATTTGCTTGACTGAACGTATTGATAGTACTACTAACACCATATACAATGTAGATCATTGGCATACTTAGGTTTTGATCTACAATAGGCACAAAGGATTCTACCTCTCCATTGTCTGCTTTATAGATGTCTGTTGTGTTTCTGATAATGGATATGTATTAAAGAGAACAGTAAATAGCCCCTTTCCTACAATGTCTTTATCTTATTAAATGAAAAAAGACTGCGTTATTAACGTAAAATAAGCATGGACAAAAACTTTATCATTGCAATAAAATGGTAGATATTCTGCTTTAAGCTGATTAAAAGTGCTTAAAGGGACAGTGAAGTCAAAATTAAACTTTCATTATTTAGAAATAAAATGCAATTTTAATTTTTTTTCCAAATTTCTTCTCTTAACTAATTTGCTTCAGTTTCTTAGTATCCTTTGTAGAAAAGCATACTTACATTGGCTCAGGAGCAGCAATGTACTACTTGGAGCTAGCTACTGATTGGTGGCTGCACATATATGCTTCTTATCATTGGCTCACCAGATGTGTTCAGCTATCTCCCAGTAGTGCACTGCTGCTACTTCAACAAAATTAATACCAAGAGGATGAAACAAATTCGATATCGAAGTAAATGGAAAAGTTGTTTAAAATCATATGCTCTATCTAAATCATGAAAGAGAAGTTCTGGGTTCCTCTTCAGTGAAAAGCTTCTTGAGATTTCTGATTGGTTTGAGTACCAATGTCTTGTTATACTGATGGATTGGAACAGGGCCATATTTTAAATGGGTTCCATATATTTTCCATGAATTCCCTCAGTCTCAGTAGTTCTATACACTTCTATATTGCATAATAATCCTAAGGAAAGGCTATGCACAGTGCACTCTGTCTACTGAGGATCTTTTCTGTATTAGTTTATTCCAGGGAAGCGAGCTCTGATCAGAGAGATTCAGGAAAGTGCAAGGCTTCTCCGGCAGACAGGCCGACAATGTATTGAGAAAAGGCAAAGAGCAATGAAAGAGGGAGAAGAAATTCCAGTGGATATCCTGACACAGATCCTCAAGGGAGCAGGTAATCTGCAGATATAGACAGAAAATGCAATAGGTAAATGGGTGTTTTATTTTTGCACTATTTTGTTTGCAGATAACTATGTGTTAAAGGGGTTAAGCGCATTATTAAAGTCAGCTTCTCCAGAACAGCACTACTGGGAGCTAGCTGAACACATCTTGTGACCAAATGACAAGAGGCACATGTGATTAGCCACATATCACTAGCTAGCATTGCTGCTCCTGAGCCTACCTAGGTATGGTTTTCAACAAAGGATACTAAAAGAATGAAGACACATTTATAATAATAAAGTAAATTAAAATGCACCTTAATATTGCATCATACCCTATTTGAACCATGAAAGTTTAATTTTAAATTTCAGGTCATTTTATGTTTAAATTATTTTTATTAGAATATTAATAATTTTTTTCTTACCATGCATATATAAAAACAACAATGCAAGAAACAATATTAAAATATTTTTGCATTGGGTGTACATTATCTCTTTTCACTTTTTTCTCCCCGATATTTATCCAGGTAATGGATTCTAGGGAATGAGGTGTCAGGATATTGTGCATAATTAAACTCAAGTTTCCCATAGACCTCATCCCTTCTAATTATAAGATTATGGTAGCTTGGGGTGGGAGTTGTATAAAACTTAAGATTCATCAAAAGTTCTAAGTGAAAATAATTCCATAAAAACAATATCATTAAATGAAAATAAATAACTAAATAAATAAAAATTAAAGGAAAAAAAGAATTAAATACACAATTCCAATCTTATCGATAACTAATTGCCATTATGTCTGATATCCTAGAGATATCATATAGAGAATTCTTTGTCCTACCATATAATCAGATTCACCCATAAGTAAAGAGGGGTTTATTTCTCAAGTTAGAGAACCTTCTCCAACAATCCAGTAATACCAAATTTTATTAACTGAATCCCTATTATTTAATATCTCAGAAGCTGATTCGTACATCTTGTAAGTGGGTTGTATTTCGTTTCGGATCTCTGTTCATGAGGGTGTGCTTGTTTTCCAATATTTCGCTATACAGGTTCTAGTGACCGTGCATAGAATTTTAACAAAAGTGTTTATGTGTTTATTATATCATTCCAAATGCTCATGAAGTAAAGCTTGTTGTATAGCGAGTTGGAAATCGTCATTTAGCAATTGACTAATTAGAGAAGACCGGTTTCTCCAGATATTCTGTACCTCATTACAATCCCACCACATGTGTATGTGGCAACTTCTCCCCGTCCTCTATATCACAGTCTGCTGCCCTGTTGATAGGTGTGAAGTTCTTAATGGTGTCAAGTACCATCTGAAAATTGTTTTCAAGGAATTTTCTTTCAGATCAGCACTCAACAAGCCTCTGTCTGATTTCATGTCATTTTAAAGGGCCATAATAGTTGAAAAATGACATGCTCTTATTCGTAAGTACATGGAAATTTAATACTAGCGACCCTGCACTACTGTGTGTTTAACCCCAGCAAAGGTAACCACGGAGAGAACTGCTTATCCAGAGCGGAAACCACTGCTGATTGGATTAGTGTGGGTACTTCTACTGTTTGTTTTAACCCCTTAGCGGGGGGGGGGGGGTTAAACACACAGTAGTGCAGGGTCACTACTAGTCTTAAAATGACATGCTCTTACGAATTACCCCTGGCACTATTTAACCCTTTCCTTAGGCAGTTACAAAAATATACTGCAAATCATTATTTCAAGCAACATGAAACCCAGAATGTTTGTTTCTTTCATGATTCAGATAGAACATGCAATTTTACACAAATTTCTAATTTATTGCTATAATCAAATTTTCTTTGTTCTCTTGGTATCCTTTGTTGAAAAGCAGGTAAGTAGGCTTAAGATCGTGCACGTGTCTGCAGAACTATATAGCAGCAGTTTTGCAAGAACGTCATACATGTGCAAGTGCACTAGATGGCAGCACCCTTTCCTGCTATGCCGTGCACCAGCCATATGCACAATACTTACCTATTACTGTACTTCAAAACAATCTCCTTCAACAGTTTGGGGTAAGATGAACAGATAAAGTAGACAGCAGTGATTATTTTATTTGTATTAATAAGAAAAAGTAGGTTTTAGGGATATTTAGAAGACAGGTGTTGTGTCCCTTTAAGTCAAAATTAAACTTTCATGATTCAGAGAGAGCAAATAACTTTTCAGTTTACTTCCATTATCAAATTGTACACAGTCTTTTTATGTGCACACTTTTTGAGGCACCAGCTCCTGCTTAGCATGTGCAAGAGTTTTCAGCGTATATGTAAATGAGTCTGTGATTGGCTGATGGCTGTCAGATGATACAAGGGGCCAGCAAATTGAAGTAAATTTTGAAATTTGTCATAGGAAACATCTACAAAAACATTGTTTTTTATTATGCAATTCTACTGCATTTAATGTTCCTTTAAACCACAAACATCAGATATGTTGGTTTTATAACCCCTTAAAGGACCAGTCAACAAAGTAGATTTGCATAATCAACAAATGCAAGATAACAACACAATGCAATAGCACTTAGTCTACATTTCAAATGAGTAGTAGATTTTATTCTGACAATTTTAAAAGTTATGTCTTTTTCCACTCCCCCTGTACCATGTGACAGCCATCAGCCAATCACAAATGCATACACATACCATGTGACAGCCATCAGCCATTCACAAATGCATACACACTTATTCTTGCACATGCTCAGTAGGACCTGGTGACTCAAAAAGTTTAAATATAAAAATATTGTGCAAATTTTTTTAATGGAAGTACATTGGAAAGTTGTTTAAAATGGCATGCTCTATCTGAATAATGAAAGTTTAATTTTGATTGAGTGTCCCTTTAAAGGAACTGGTAAAATAGGCATTTTTAGCATATATTGAATAGCATTTTTTTAAAAAAAGGGCTCCAATGATTTTCAAGATACTTGCAGATGTTTACTAATGCTAAATACAGAACGGAGAATTATATGGAGCAGTATATATTGTGTACTAGTGTTTTTGTGTTTGACTATTGAATATACTGTGCAGTGCCAGCCACAGATGTATATTTTCCTGCTTTATAAAAAGTTTCAATTATAAAGGTGCACTTTTAAAAACTGGACCTCAATTTATTCTTTCAGTATTTATTTGGCGATAGCCTCTGTTCTATAGTTTTTGTTTTTTTTGTTTTGCTAATTTCTTATATTTTTGTTTATTTTTTGCAGCTTCGGAAGATAATTGTGACTTTGAGAGTTTATTAGATAACTTTGTCACGTTCTTCATTGCTGGTTAGTGAACATTTCTGTATTCTTCCATTTTTTTGTGTCTGGGGCTTATAAAGGGCTCACAAAGAATTGCTAATTTAAGGAAAGGAAAAAAAAAACATTTCAGTTTTGTTTGCAAATGATTTATGTTTCAGGCCAAGAAACCACAGCCAACCAGTTATCATTTGCAGTGATGGAACTCTCACGGCATCCAGAGATACTAGAAAAGTGAGTCAGCAAAAACTGAATAATGTCATACATAAGCCATATGTCTGTGAGAGCAATACATGCGTGAGATCAGAACATTCCATAGTGTATGCACTTATTGTTAACTCTCAGCCGCTCCCTGCTTTTTATTAAGATTTGTGCAAAAGATACTGTGAATATGAGATCTCACCTTAGAAAAAGTGCTAGGAAATAGTTATGTAAAATGACCTCAAATCTTTTAGGTTTCAGCAAAACAGAAAATGATTCTGAAATCTGCATTTATAAATTGCTGTTTCTAGAGTTTGTGATCAACACTGTTATATGCAGTAAACAGACTGAAATGAATCCTGTTATAATTAAAGAGACATGATACCCAAAACATTTCTTTCATGATTCAGATATAGAATACAATTTTAAACAACTTTCCAATTTACTTCTATTTATTTAATTTGCTTTCTTCTCTTGTTATCCTTTGCTGAAAGGTTTATCAAGGCAAGCTCAGGAGCAGCAGAGAATCTAGGTTCTAGCTGTTGATTGCTGGCTGCAAATATATATTGATTGTGATTGGCTCACTCATGTGTTCAGTTAGAAACCATTAGTACATTGCAGCTCTTTCAACAAATTATAACAAGAGAATAAAACAAATTAGATAATAGGAGTAAATTTAGAAAGTTGCTTAAAATTGTGTTCTCTATCTGAATCATAAAATACATTTTTTGGGTTTCATGTCCCTTTAATGAGATTGAAAGTTCTGTTTAAAGAACCATGGAGTTTGTTTGACAACTTTTTGTTGGGTTTTCAAATTCAAAAACATTAGAGAACTAATTTAAAGGGACACTCTACACTCATTTAAATGGACAGTCTACACCTTAGTCATCTTAAAGTCTTACTTTAGATTAAACTGAAACTATCCTTCAGCGTCCCTTTCTATATCATGCATCAGTAACTATAAAAAGGTTATTTTAAATTGAATATTGTTTCTGGTCACTTCTGGCTGCCAGTCTCTGCCCACTGATGACATCATGATCTTGGCTGTCTGTTGAATCCAATTAGTGAGTCTTTTGTAACTGGTGAAGCCTTTAATGCAGCCCAGATCATGATGTCATCAGTGGGCGGAGCTTGGCAGCCATTTTAAAGTGTTCAAAAACAATAGTCATTTTAAAATAACTTTTTTACTGTTACTGCTGCCTAATAAAGAAAGTGGTGCAGGAGGCTATTTGCAGCTTAAACTAAAATAAGACTTTAAGATGACTAAGGAGTAGACTGTCCCTTTAACTCAGAAAACTCTTATGCTTTTCCAGTAGTTTTGCTTGCAGATAAAGGAACCGTAAACACCTTGCAATTACAATACTTTTCTGCAGTCTTGTGATAAGATAACATACTATGTGAGTGTATGTATAGCAAACCTTGTTTACTGCAATCAACAATTACAATTTGTTTTCCGATAATCTCTGCTGGAACCAATTAGGGAAAGATACACTATATTATTATTATTATTATTATTATTTATTATTATTATTATTGGTTATTTGTATATGGCTAAAAGTATGTGGATACCTGACCATTACACCCATATGAACTTGTGTGATATCCTATCTAAAATGATGGGCTTTAATGAGGAGTCTACCCCTCTTTGCAACTATAACAGCTGTTCTGAGAAGACTTTCCACAAGATTTTGGAGTGTGCCTGTGGTCATTTGTGCCCATTCAGCCAGAAGAGCATTTGTGAGGTCAGGCATTGATGTTGGACAAGAAGATCTGGTTTGCAATCAGCGTTCTATTAACGTGGGGTTGAGGGAAAGTTCCTCTACACCAAACCATCTTTTCTTCTGTTAAGTGTGATCAGTCCACGGGTCATCATTACTTCTGGGATATTACTCCTCCCCAACAGGAAGTGCAAGAGGATTCACCCAGCAGAGCTGCATATAGCTCCTCCCCTCTACGTCACTCCCAGTCATTCTCTTGCACCCAACGACTAGATAGGATGTGTGAGAGGACTATGGTGATTATACTTAGTTTTATATCTTCAATCAAAAGTTTGTTATTTTAAAATAGCACCGGAGTGTGTTATTATCTCTCTGGCAGAGTTTGAAGAAGAATCTACCAGAGTTTTTGTTATGATTTTAGCCGGAGTAGTTAAGATCATATTGCTGTTTCTCGGCCATCTGAGGAGAGGTAAACTTCAGATCAGGGGACAGCGGGCAGATGAATCTGCATAGAGGTATGTAGCAGTTTTTATTTTCTGACAATGGAATTGATGAGAAAATCCTGCCATACCGATATAATGTCATGTATGTATACTTTACACTTCAGTATTCTGGGGAATGGTACTTCACTAGAATTACACTGTAAGAAATACATAAAGCTGTTTAATAACTAGAGATTATGTTTAACGTTTTTGCTGGAATGTAAAATCGTTTTCATTTACTGAGGTACTGAGTGAATAAATGTTTGGGCACTATTTTTCCACTTGGCAGTTGCTTAATCTGTTTTCTGACAGTTTCTGTTCTCCCTCACTGCTGTGTGTGAGGGGGAGGGGACGTTTTTTGGCGCTTTTACTACGCATCAAATATTTCAGTCAGCAACTCATTGTATTCCCTGCATGATCCGGTTCATCTCTACAGAGCTCAGGGGTCTTCAAAACTTATTTTGAGGGAGGTAATTTCTCTCAGCAGAGCTGTGAGAATTATAGTTTGACTGAGATAAAAAACGTTTATTCTGTAATTTGTTTCCTGCTTTCAGAATTTGTTATCTTTGCTAATGGGATTAAATCTTTGCTAAAGTTGTGTTATTTACAAGGATTGAGGCTATAACTGTTTCAATTTATTAATTTTCAACTGTCATAGATCTTCTGTGCTTCTTAAAGGCACAGTACGTTTTAATATTATTCTAATTGAATTGTATTTCCAAGTTACAAGTTTATTTGCTAGTGTGTTAAACATGTCTGATTCAGAGGATGATACCTGTGTCATTTGTTGCAATGCCAAAGTGGAGCCCAATAGAAATTTATGTACTAACTGTATTGATGCTACTTTAAATAAAAGTCAATCTGTACAAATTGAACAAATTTCACCAAACAACGAGGGGAGAGTTATGCCGACTAACTCGCCTCACGTGTCAGTACCTACATCTCCCGCTCAGAGGGAGGTGCGTGATATTGTAGCGCCGAGTACATCTGGGCGGCCATTACAAATCACATTACAGGATATGGCTACTGTTATGACTGAGGTTTTGGCTAAATTACCAGAACTAAGAGGTAAGCGTGATCACTCTGGGGTGAGAACAGAGTGCGCTGATAATATTAGGGCCATGTCAGACACTGCGTCACAGGTGGCAGAACATGAGGACGGAGAACTTCATTCTGTGGGTGACGGTTCTGATCCAAATTTAAACTGGAAAACCTCCGTGTATTACTAGGGGAGGTGTTAGCGGCTCTGAATGATTGTAACACAGTTGCAATACCAGAGAAAATGTGTAGGTTGGATAAATATTTTGCGGTACCGACGAGTACTGAGGTTTTTCCTATACCTAAGAGACTTACTGAAATTGTTACTAAGGAGCGGGATAGACCCGGTGTGCCGTTCTCACCCCCTCCGATATTTAGAAAAATGTTTCCAATAGACGCCACCACAAGGGACTTATGGCAAACGGTCCCTAAGGTGGAGGATAGCTGTGCTTTTTCAGATCCAATGGATAAAAAATTAGAGGGTTACCTTAAGAAAATGTTTGTTCAACAAGGTTTTATATTGCAACCCCTTGCATGCATTGCGCCGATCACGGCTGCAGCGGCATTCTGGATTGAGTCTCTGGAAGAGAACATTGGTTCAGCTACTCTGGACGACATTACGGACAGGCTTAGAGTCCTTAAACTAGCTAATTCATTTCGGAGGCCGTAGTACATCTTACTAAACTTACGGCGAAGAATTCAGGATTCGCCATTCAGGCACGCAGGGCGCTGTGGCTAAAATCCTGGTCAGCTGATGTTACTTCTAAGTCTAAATTGCTTAATATACCTTTCAAAGGGCAGACCTTATTCGGGCCCGGGTTGAAAGAGATTATCGCTGACATTACAGGAGGTAAAGGCCATGCCCTGCCTCAGGACAAAGCCAAAGCCAAGACTAGACAGTCTAATTTTCGTTCCTTTCGTAATTTCAAAGCAGGAGCAGCATCAACTTCCTCTGCACCAAAACAGGAAGGAGCTGTTGCTCGCTACAGACAAGGCTGGAAACCTAACCAGTCCTGGAACAAGGGCAAGCAGACTAGGAAACCTGCTGCTGCCCCTAAAACAGCATGAATTGAGGGCCCCCGATCCGGGATCGGATCTAGTGGGGGGCAGACTTTCTCTCTTCGCCCAGGCTTGGGCAAGAGATGTTCAGGATCCCTGGGCGCTAGAGATAATATCTCAGGGATACCTTCTGGACTTCAAATACTCTCCTCCAAGAGAGAGATTTCATCTGTCAAGATTGTCAACAATCCAGACAAAGAAAGAGGCGTTTCTACGCTGCGTACAAAAGCTCTTGTTAATGGGAGTAATCCATCCAGTTCCACGATCGGAACAGGGACAGGGGTTTTACTCAAATCTGTTTGTGGTTCCCAAAAAAGAGGGAACTTTCAGACCAATCCTGGACTTAAAGATCCTAAACAAATTCCTAAGAGTTCCATCGTTCAAGATGGAGACTATTCGGACAATTTTACCTATGATCCAAGAAGGTCAGTACATGACCACTGTAGATTTAAAAGATGCTTACCTTCACATACCGATTCACAAAGATCATTATCGGTACCTAAGGTTTGCCTTCCTAGACAGGCATTACCAGTTTGTGGCTCTTCCATTCGGATTGGCTACAGCTCCAAGAATCTTCACAAAGGTTCTGGGTGCTCTTCTGGCGGTACTAAGACCGCGGGGAATCTCGGTAGCTCCATACCTAGACGACATTCTGATACAAGCTTCAAGCTTTCAAACTGCCAAGTCTCATACAGAGTTAGTGCTGGCATTTCTAAGGTCACATGGATGGAAGGTGAACGAAAAGAAAAGTTCACTCGTTCCACTCACAAGAGTTCCCTTCCTGGGGACTCTTATAGATTCTGTAGAAATGAAGATTTACCTGACAGAGGACAGGCTAACAAGACTTCAAAGTGCTTGCCGCACCCTTCATTCCATTCAACACCTGTCAGTGGCTCAATGCATGGAGGTAATCGGCTTAATGGTAGCGGCAATGGACATAGTACCCTTTGCACGCTTACACCTCAGACCACTGCAACTGTGCATGCTAAGTCAGTGGAATGGGGATTACTCAGACTTATCCCCTTCTCTGAATCTGGATCAAGAGACCAGAAATTCTCTTCTATGGTGGCTTTCTCGGCCACATCTGTCCAGGGGGATGCCATTCAGCAGACCAGACTGGACAATTGTAACAACAGACGCCAGCCTTCTAGGTTGGGGTGCCGTCTGGAATTCTCTGAAGGCTCAGGGACAATGGAGTCAGGAGGAGAGTCTCCTGCCAATAAACATTCTGGAATTGAGAGCAGTTCTCAATGCCCTCCTGGCTTGGCCCCAGTTGACAACTCGGGGGTTCATCAGGTTTCAGTCGGACAACATCACGACTGTAGCTTACATCAACCATCAGGGAGGGACAAGAAGCTCCCTAGCTATGATGGAAGTATCAAAGATAATTCGCTGGGCAGAGTCTCACTCTTGCCACCTGTCAGCAATCCACATCCCGGGAGTGGAGAACTGGGAGGCGGATTTCTTAAGTCGTCAGACTTTTCATCCGGGGGAGTGGGAACTTCATCCGGAGGTCTTTGCCCAAATACTTCGACGTTGGGGCAAACCAGAGATAGATCTCATGGCGTCTCGACAGAACGCCAAGCTTCCTCGTTACGGGTCCAGATCCAGGGATCCAGGAGCAGTCCTGATAGATGCTCTGACAGCACCTTGGGACTTCAGGATGGCTTACGTGTTTCCACCCTTCCCGTTGCTTCCTCGATTGATTGCCAGAATCAAACAAGAGAGAGCATCAGTGATTCTAATAGCACCTGCGTGGCCACGCAGGACTTGGTATGCAGACCTGGTGGACATGTCATCCTGTCCACCTTGGTCTCTACCTCTGAAACAGGACCTTCTGATACAGGGTCCCTTCAAACATCAAAATCTAACTTCTCTGAAGCTGACTGCTTGGAAATTGAACGCTTGATTTTATCAAGACGTGGGTTTTCTGAGTCAGTTATTGATACCTTAATACAGGCTAGGAAACCTGTTACCAGAAAGATTTACCATAAGATATGGCGTAAATACCTATATTGGTGTGAATCCAAAGGTTACTCTTGGAGTAAGGTTAGGATTCCTAGGATATTGTCTTTTCTACAAGAAGGTTTAGAAAAGGGTTTATCTGCTAGTTCATTAAAGGGACAGATCTCAGCTCTGTCCATTCTGTTACACAAACGTCTGTCAGAAGTTCCTGACGTCCAGGCTTTTTGTCAGGCTTTGGCCAGGATTAAGCCTGTGTTTAAAACTGTTGCTCCACCATGGAGTTTAAACCTTGTTCTTAATGTTTTACAGGGCGTTCCGTTTGAACCCCTTCATTCCATTGATATAAAGTTGTTATCTTGGAAAGTTCTATTTTTAATGGCTATTTCCTCGGCTCGAAGAGTCTCTGAATTATCAGCCTTACATTGTGATTCTCCTTATTTGATTTTTCATTCGGATAAGGTAGTCCTGCGTACTAAACCTGGGTTCTTACCTAAGGTAGTTACTAACAGGAATATCAATCAAGAGATTGTTGTTCCTTCTTTATGCCCAAATCCTTCTTCAAAGAAGGAACGTCTACTGCACAACCTGGATGTAGTCCGTGCTCTAAAATTTTACTTACAGGCAACTAAGGAATTTCGACAAACGTCTTCTCTGTTTGTCATTTACTCTGGGCAGAGGAGAGGTCAAAAAGCTTCCGCTACCTCTCTTTCTTTTTGGCTTCGTAGCATAATTCGTTTAGCTTATGAGACTGCTGGACAGCAGCCTCCTGAAAGAATTACAGCTCATTCTACTAGAGCTGTGGCTTCCACTTGGGCCTTCAAGAATGAGGCCTCTGTTGAACAGATTTGCAAGGCTGCAACTTGGTCTTCGCTTCATACTTTTTCCAAATTTTCCAAATTTGACACTTTTGCTTCATCGGAGGCTATTTTTGGGAGAAAGGTTCTTCAGGCAGTGGTTCCTTCTGTATAAAGAGCCTGCCTATCCCTCCCGTCATCCGTGTACTTTTGCTTTGGTATTGGTATCCCAGAAGTAATGATGACCCGTGGACTGATCACACTTAACAGAATAAAACATAATTTATGCTTACCTGATAATTTCCTTTCTTCTGTAGTGTGATCAGTCCACGGCCCGCCCTGTTTTTAAGGCAGGTAAATATTTTTTAATTTATACTCCAGTCACCACTTCACCCTTGGCTTTTCCTTTCTCGTTGGTCCTTGGTCGAATGACTGGGAGTGACGTAGAGGGGAGGAGCTATATGCAGCTCTGCTGGGTGAATCCTCTTGCACTTCCTGTTGGGGAGGAGTAATATCCCAGAAGTAATGATGACCCGTGGACTGATCACACTACAGAAGAAAGGAATTTATCAGGTAAGCATAAATTATGTTTTTATGGACCTCGCTTTGTGCAAAGGGGCGCAGTCATGCAAAGGGGCGCAGTCATGCAGGAACAAGAAACGATCTTCCCCAAACTTTTGCCACAAAGTTAGAAGCACCCAATTGTCTAAAATGTCTTTGTATCCTGTAGCATTAAAGGGATAGGAGAGACAATAATAAACTTGCATACATCTGATAGAGCGTGTCATTTTAAGGCACTTTTAAATTCACTTCTTTTTTTCAAATGTACTCTGTTCTCTTGGTATCTGTTGTTAAGAAATAATATGTACATATCCTACACTAATGGGTGCTAGCTGGTGATTGGTGCATGCACGCATCTATCTCTTGTAATTGGCTCACTAGATGTGTTCATCTAGCTCTCAGTAGTGTATTGCTGCTCCTTGAGCAAATGACACCAAGAGAATGAAGCAAATTTAATAATATAAGTACATTGGAAAGTTGTTTAAAATTGCATGCTCTATCTGAATCATAAAAGAGAAAACTTTTAAAGGGATACTAACCCTACATTTTTATTTCATGATTCAGATAGAGCATGCAATTTTAAGCAACTTTCTAATTTACTCCTATTATCAATTTTTCTTTGTTCTCGTGTTATCTTGATTTGAAAAGGCAGTAATAAAAGGTCAGGAGCCGGCCCATTTTTAGTTCAGTACCTTGGTAGAGCTTGCTGATTGGTTTGCTACATTTAGCCACAAATCAGCAAGTGCTACCCAGGTGCTGAACAAAAAATGGTCCGGCTCTAAAGCTTACAGTACTGCTTTTTCAAATCAAGATAGCATGAGAACAAAGAAAAATTTATAATAGGAGTAAATTAGAAAGGTGCTTAAAATCTCATGCTCTAGCTGAATCATGAAAGAAAAAAAAATGGCTTTAGTATCCCTTTAAGTTTCATGTCCCTTAAAGATGACCCTTACCTACCCCTGAAAGACATCCCCTGACCATTATCCCACTAAACTTTACAGTAGGCACTATGCATTCCGGTAGGTAGTGTTCTCTTGACATCCGCCACAATTAGATTCTTCCATCAGACTGCCAGATAATGAAGCATAATTCATCACTCCAGAGAACACGTTTCCACTGCTCCAGAGTCCAGTGGTGGTGAACTTTATACTAATCCAGCCCTAGCTTGGCATTGCACATGTTAAGGTGTTCGGCCATAGAAACCCATTTCATGAAGCTCGCGATGCACAGTTCTTGTGCTGATGTTGCTTCCGGAGGCAGTTTGGCACTCTGTAGTGAGCGGTGCAAAAGGTGATATTTTATGTGCTTCAGCACTCAACAGCGTTGCACGTGTGTTTGCATGATTTACCACTTTGCTGCTCCTAGATTCTTCTAATTTACAATAATATCACTTACGGGGGCAGAAATTTCACAAACTGACTTGTGGCAAAGGTTGCATTATATGATAGTACCATGGTTTAAGCGACATGAAACACAACATTTTTCTTTCATGATTTAGAGAGATATTTGCTTTGTTCTTTTGATATAATTTGTTGGAAAGCATACTTGGGTAGGCTCAGGAGCTGGGAACTAGCTGCTTATTGGTGGCTGCACATATATGCCTCTTGTCATTAGCTTACCAATGTGTTCAGCTAGCTCCCAGTAGTGAGGATACCAAGATAATAAAGCAAAATTGCTAATTGACGTACATTGGAAAGTTGTTTAAAAATGTATGCTCTGTCTAAATAATAAAATATAGTTTTGTGTTTCCTGTCCCTTTAAAGTAACTGAGCTCTTCTGGGTGGCTGATTGTACAAAGTCTCCAATATTTGCTCCACATATTATGAGGTATAACAAAAATACACAAATCTAGTGAACTGGAAGAACTTTTCTACATTCTTTACTTTCTAGTCTCATCTTTATGCCCTATTTCGGTTAGCAGACCAGCGTTCCCATACGTCATTACCTAGAATGTATATATATTATATGAGAGAGCTTATTAGCTGACGTTTTTTTAACCTTTTACTCTACACAGCCAAAGAGTTTTGCATTGAACAAGGGAATTTTGGATCCTGGGAGGGGTGCGATCTTACTGTTGATGAGTAGATTAACACATAGAAATGTCTTTCATAAAATCAGAATCAAACACATCTATTGCAGGGTCCAGGCTGAAGTGGATGAAGTTATTGGTTCTAAGAGAGACATTGAGTATGAGGATCTTGGGAAGCTGCAGTATTTGTCTCAGGTAATCCTATAAAAATGTTTTTTAGGGGAATCTCATACTTGCATGAAACCTAGCTTAAAGGGATCCTAAACCCAATTTTTTTTTCTTTCCTGATTCGGACAGAGCATGCAATATTAAGCAACTTTCTAATTTACTCCTATTATCAATTCTTCATAATTCTCTTGCTATCTTTATTTGAAAAAGAAGGCATCTAAGCCAAGGAGCCAGCCACTTTTTGGTTTAGAACACTGGACAGCACTTGTTTATTGGTTTATTGCATTTAGCCACCAATCAGCAAGCACAATCCAGGTTGTGAATCAAACATGGGACGGCTTCTAAACTTACATTCTTGCTTTTCAAATAAAGATAGCAAGAGAATGGAAAAAATTGATAACTGGAGTAAATTAGAAAGTTGCATGCTCTATCTGAATCATGAAAGAAAAAAATTAGGTTCATTGTCCCTTTAATATAAAGGGTCATGCTACTCAGCCTAACTGCTCCTGTATCTCTGATACAGCTGTGAAAAACAAATTAATAATGAATGTAATTTTCTTTAAAACCAGAATCCGCTCGTCTGAGTATTTGCTCGGTCTGCAGTTCAGATCCTATTGTGTCTTTTTTCATTAAAGGGACAGTAAACAGCTTGTAATTATAAGAAATTTCTGTTGTGTTGCAGTAGGATAATATATCTGCCAAGACTCAAACAAATTAACCTCCCTTTTATGGCAATGTGTTTAATAGCAAAACAAAGCGCCATCCAGCATCTGCCTATCAGGGCTTGAGACTGCAGACAACAACGGTAGCCGCGCTCATATTGTTAGTGTAAAGTACATTAACTTGCAGCTGTAATCAGTTAAAGCCAATTAGCAAAATATATGTAGCAGTGTTAGCCTTGATACGTCATCAGGGTGTATTTTTAATTTCTGAGAATTAGAAATTGTTCAATTTTCAGAGCTTAATTTCATAAATATGGGGCAAAATAAATAATGAAAATATATTGCAAAGTTGTTTCATTACACATAACAATGTCTTTTTTTTAATAAAATCCCAAGGGGTTTACTGTCCCCTTAAGTAAAAACAGACCAACGAATGAGCATAGATATTTAAATCTGGTGTATTGTGCTGGTCACACAGAAAATGCACCGGTCAAGTCCGGTATATATGCAGATTAATGAGCACACGGTCATTTAGTGCTGAACTCACATGATGCTTCTGAATAATCACAGATTTCACTGTGATTGCAGCAGGCATAGAAAAAAATGTTTGGCTATAATATCCCTTTAAAACTTAATAATAAGGCAAAACTTATATAACAAATTTTAATCAGTGAAGTGTGACTCTCTCTACAGGTCCTGAAAGAAACCTTACGGTTATACCCCACAGCACCTGGCACATCTCGAGCACTGAAAAAGGAAATTGTCGTTGAAGGTGTAAGGATTCCACCTGATGTTACCTTAGTGGTAAGTTGGCAAATATTGTGACCAATATGAGATTTTAATTGTCAATTATATTTTTCTTAAAGGGACAATATTTGTGTTTTCATTATTGTGCAATATGTGCACAAAAAAGGGTATTCCGAACCTTTCAATTTTCAATAAATTTTGTCCCCTTCATAGCCTGTCTGTCACCTGCTGCATTTTTTATTTATTTTTATTATTATTATTATTAGGGCTATTTGCAATTCACAATCTGATTAATAGCACCATTTACTTTACTTTAGTGCACTCTTGTGCTGAATAAAACTATTGGCTGATTCATCCAGTGTGGGAAAACGCTACAGTAAAGTGCATTATGCATTCAATCAGGTTTTGATTTGCAAATAAAAAAATAATAATAGTAATAAAGAGCTGTGGCTAACAGGCAGGCTATAAGAGGGGAATCGGGAACATTTTCGGGGGGACAAAATCTATTGGAAATTAGCTCTATAAAAGGTGAGTTTATGAATACACTTTAAATTGTGCACATACTGCACAATAATGTAAAAAAGTGTACTGTCTCTTTAAATACTTAAATCAATTCATAATATTTATCAATTAATAAAATCAGTTGTACAAATATGTAAATAATATCAAGACGATCTGCAAGCACTAACAAATTTCCTTTTCTAACAAACATCGGATTGTTTAACAGTTCAGGGCCTTTTTTAATTTAGGGACAGATAAAAATAAGCTTCTGTACCGTGTAGCATGTAGCAGTGTCAGGGTTCTGAAGTAGACAGGAAAAACAACTTTCTAATTTACTTCTATTATCAAATTTTCTTCATTCTCTTATTATCTTTTGTTTAAAAACAGGGACCTAAGCTCATAAGAGTGCACGTGTTTAGAGCACCATGGGCCAGGTTTATCAAGGGGCCAGACATAAGCAAATCTGTAGCTGAGATTTAAGAAGCAGCAGTTATCAGACCGCTGTTTCTTAACTCACTTCGCCAAGGGTTATGTGGCATATTTCAATTAACTTTTCTGACCGGGGAGAATGACAGCTCATGCGCGCAATCAGGGAGTGGCGTTGCACACTAGCTGTAGTGTGCAATGATAAATGCTGCCCACTAGACGTGAAGCCCTACATGACAGCCGTTTTTCAAGAATGTTATCCATTTACAAGAACGCTAGAGGGCGCCACTATTTCCTGCCATATAGTTCTGCAGACATCTCCCTAGGTATCTCTTCAACAAAGAATACCATGGGAACAAAGCAAAGTTTGATAATAGAAGTAAAACTGGAAGCTTTTTTTAATTGTATGATATCTCTGAATCACAAAATCTTTTTGAGGGTTTCACATCCCTTTAACTCTAAGACAGTAAATGAAATGTGATTATGTGAAAACCAAGACAAAATATAATTTATTGTCTTAGGTTACTGGAGTCTTTGATTAAAGGTATATTAAAGTAATGTTTTTATTGATTTAGACATTTTTAGCGCATTTAAACAGAACTGCATAGAAAATAAATGATTTCTTAGAAAAATATGCATTGTTTTGCACTCCTGTGACACACCTCTTGAAAAATCTCTTAATTGTTGTGTATCGTACTCTTTTACTGTGTCCAGTAAATGATAAATATCAACAAGCTACTAATCACTATTAAGCATATTAAGCATGACGGAGTGTCAGAGTTCTGTATTCCACATAATACACTTTAGCCTCTCTTGAAGACATGGAAACACTGCAATTTTTAGAGTTAAATGGAAACGATTAAAGTGAATGTCAACTTTCATGAATCAGTGCCTGTTTTTAAAAAAAAAACTATTAAAAACAGGGGCACTTTCATTCATGAAAGTTTACATTGCACCGGATTTTACAAATATTTACCTTCTTCTCTTGAAACACCGGATCTCCAATGGCCCTGCCTGCATCTTCCTGCTGTACTAACACAGCAATGACGAAACCGGCTTCCTCCAATCGCGGCATGACCTCACCAGATGAACGCTCCTGGGGGGACGCCGTGATTGGAGAGAGCTGACTTCGCCATTGCTGACGACGAAGTACAGAGGAGCTGCAGGCGTGGGATCGGCGATATCTACACCTATATATAATCATATAGATAGATATTGTACTAAAATATGATCAGATATATATAGAAATATGTATTTATGAATAAATAGAACATATTCTGCTATGTGAAGAACATTGGAACGTGAAATATTCATATTTTCATGTCGGGTTATCACACTTGAGAATATGTGATAGGGTTTGCGTGCGAGAAGAGTGCTAGTTTTCCCCCCCTTTTTTGCTCCTTTGAATTCTATGGAGAAATACGTGTGCGATATTGTAAGTTTGTCTTTTTGCGTGCTTCTGCTTAGCAAGCGAGCAAAACATTTATATTTTCAACTTGTAACAAGAGTGCTACTTGATGCTCGCAAAAAGCTTACTTCTAGCGCAGTTAGTGCGAGCGGGCGCAATAAATAGTGCTCCACTCGTAATCTAGCCCTTAAAGGGACATGAAACCCAATTCTTTTTTTCTTTCATGATGTCATTTTTAACCACTTTAAATTGACTTCTTTTATCTAATTTGATTCCTTATCTTGATATCCTTTGTTGAAAACCACATCTAAATATGCTCAGTAGCTGCTGATTGGTGGCTGCACATAGATTCCTCATGTGATTGGCTCACCTATGTTCATTGCTATTTCTTCAACAAAGGATATCTGAGGAGTGAAGTAAATTAGATAGTAGAAGTAAATCGAAATGTTGTTTAAAATTGTATTCTCTATCTGTATCATGAAAGAAAAATGTTGGGTTTCATGTCCCTTTAATGTTTAAATGTTTTTACAAAAACAAATGCTGAAAGTGGCTTATAGGAACACTAAAGTCAAAATTAAACTTTCATTCAGGTAGAGCATACAGTTAAAAGACTTTCCAATTTACATGCAAGTGTGCACAGTCTCTTTATATGCACACTTTCTGAGGCACAAGCTACACTGAGCAGAGTTCACAGATAAAACATATACGGTATGAGTCTGTGATTGGCTGACGGCTGTCATGATGCAAGGGGCTGGCAACAAAAATGAAATTTGTTAGAACAAAAACTTCTGCTCATTTAAAATTCAGAGTAAGTTCTATTGCATTATTTTTTTATTATGCACTTGTTAATTATGCAATTATACTGTATATAAAGGTCCTTTAACATTCAGTATTTGTAATAAGTTGGTCAGTCTCGTTCTTTAACAATCAGTAGTATTTTTATGATCTGTTTTAATGGATTTGTTCAGTATTTTGAAAGTGAACCCCTTCAGAACGTGGGGATAAACATTGATATAGCAGCTAAGATACAATGTATGTCACTGTTATTCTCCTCTTCTTATCACTCGGTCTGCAGTTTAACTCATACACAATGGGAAGAATGGAGAAGTTTTACAAGGACCCATTCACCTTTGACCCAGAAAGATTCAGTCCAGATGCCCCCAAGTGAGTGTTTATATTCCCTACTCTAAATGCCCTTGCTGGAGGCTGCTGCATGAGAGCTATATTTACTAAAGTGTATGTTTCTTTCCCACAACAGACCTTTTTACACCTATTTCCCATTTTCTCTGGGTCCCCGCTCCTGCATTGGACAAGTGTTTGCACAGGTGAGAAGATATTAGTTTGGGAAACTGTTAGCTGATGAAGGTGACACAATAACAACCTTAAATAAAGTAATAAATAGCGACCTTGGTTTTAGTACAGGTCCCCAAAGCTCTTTACAGAAGGAATAATTACCAATAGTTAGTTGAAGACAATTTAATTTAATTTAATGTTGTGAAATATCTGTTAAGCTACAAGTATGAAGCATAAGTACAAAATAATGTAAATATTTTGTGCACATAAAAAGGACATAAGTTGTTATTAATCACACTCCATATACAGATGCAATTACAGAGCTGCATATCATACCACAAGCAAACAAGTTATCCTACTGTCTAGTGAGCTGTTAAAGGGACATGAAACACAATTTTTTTCTTTCGTGATTTGTAAAGAGCATGCAATTTTAATTAACTTTCTAATTTACTTCTATTATCTATTTTGCTTCATTCTTTTGATATCCTTTGCTGGAAAGCATATCTAGATAGGCTTAGTAGCTGCTGATTGGTGGCTGCACATAGATGCCTCGTGTGATTGGTATTTCTTCAGCAAAGGATATCTAAAGAATGAAGCAAATTAGATAATAGAACTAAATTGGAATGTTTAAAATTGTATTCTCTACCTGAACCATGAAAGAAAAATGTTGGGTTTAGTGTCCCTTTAAGGATTCTTGTAATGCTGCAAAGTGCTTGTGTGAATGTGCTTTATTAAATCAAATAAAAACTTGGGTTCACAAATATTTCCACTGAAGTAGATTTATTTTCCACTGAAGTAGATTTCTTTCCTTCTCTCTACTTCTTGTTCTCTCTCTCTCTCTCTCTCTCTCTCTCTCTCTCTCTCTCTCTCTCCTTCTCTCCTTCTTGTTCTCTCACTCTCACTCTCACTCTCTCTCTCACTCTCTCTCTCTCTCTCTCTCTCACTCACTCACTCTCACTTGCTTTTTTTTCTGTTTCTCTCACCCTCTTTCTTTTTTTCTTTTTCTTTCTCTCACCCTCTTTCTTTCTCTCACCCTCTTTCTTTTTTTCTTTTTGTTTCTCTCACCCTCTTTCTTTTTTTCTTTTTGTTTCTCTCACCCTCTTTCTTTTTTTCTTTTTGTTTCTCTCACCCTCTTTCTTTTTTTCTTTTTGTTTCTCTCACCCTCTTTCTTTTTTTCTTTTTGTTTCTCCCACCCTCTTTCTTTTGTTCTTTTTGTTTCTCTCACCCTCTTTCTTTTGTTCTTTTTGTTTCTCTCACCCTCTTTCTTTTTTTCTTTTCGTTTCTCTCACCCTCTTTCTTTTTGTTTCTCTCACCCTCTTTCTTTTTTTCTTTTTGTTTCTCTCACCCTCTTTCTTTTTTTCTTTTTGTTTCTCTCACCCTCTTTCTTTTTTTCTTTTTGTTTCTCTCACCCTCTTTCTTTTGTTCTTTTTGTTTCTCTCACCCTCTTTCTTTTTTTCTTTTTGTTTCTCTCACCCTCTTTCTTTTTTTTCTTTTTGTTTCTCTCACCCTCTTTCTTTTGTTCTTTTTGTTTCTCTCACCCTCTTTCTTTTTTTTTCTTTTTGTTTCTCTCACCCTCTTTCTTTTTGTTTCTCTCACCCTCTTTCTTTTTTTCTTTTTGTTTCTCTCACCCTCTCTCTCTCTGTTTCTCTTTGTGTTTCTCACTCTTTTTTTCTATTTCTCTGGCCCTCTTTCTCTCATAATTTTCTCTTTCTCCCCGCTCTCTCTCTCTCTTTTATCAGATGGAAGCCAAAGTTGTTATGGCAAAACTTCTTCAGAGGTATGACTTCCAGCTGGCCGAAGGACAGAGCTTTAATCTTTTGGATACAGGAACAATTAGACCCATGGATGGTGTGATCTGCAGACTGAGGCCTCGTACAAGCAATAAAGGAACTATATAGAAATATACAAACATTCATTTGTCTCAGTTTCATGTATATCAGTGGCATTAGCCCCTCAACCTGAACACACAATGGAATTGAACACAGTATGTTGGCAACTTCCTTATGAAATGGTTTTTGCTGCTTTCCACAAAAATTGGATGTTGAGTTTCTCAAGTGATCACAATGCAAAATTAATTGATGCATTAAAAGCCTGCAGTCGTGAACACCTTTTCAATAGAAAAGTTCCCCAAAAGGCCTTTTTGTGTGTTAAGTACTTATTTTCAGGATAGAAATAGAGAGATGATCTAAAACTGACAGATACAATAGCCCTTTCTCACCTCCTAAGGTTACAGTGAAGCCTATCACCACTACTTAACCATATTGTTTGCTGGTTATCACTTTAAATATTTGACAACAGAAACGGTGCATTTTCAAACAATAAATATGAATATTGTTTAAAAAAAAAGAGCAAAACGTGTCAAATATTCAAAGTGACAATACAGAAATTGAGTAGATGTGCCAGTATGCCTATAATGCCAACATACAATTGGCATTCAGATGGTTAAGCAGTGGTGAGGAAGGATTTCCTTTGGAACTCAATTACAATTGTGTAAACCCGTTTGAAAGCCCAGTTATGAAGAGGCCAGTACTGTTAGTGACTATCACAACAGTGCAAGTGTCACTTAGAAACAAATATTAACCAAAATAAATAGCTACACCCCATTTGTAGATGTTGGTGTTCCAATGTGACTTGTCCTACAGATCCCCTTAGCTGTACAGGATATCACATACTCAACACATTTATGTATGTATATGAACCTATATATATATGTAATTGTGTGCCCTGACCACTGCATACAGCCTATAAGATATGCAGAATATAGCTTTAATGAATCAATACAATGTATGTTAATAAACCTGTAAAATGTCTCCTATGGCCAAGTGTTGTGCACATGTGTAAGGTAATAGAATGTTTCCAGCTAGTGTTAGAATAGTTGCAAAGTTGTCCTAAAATCCATCCAGGGGCTTTATCAGGTGCCTTGAGGTATCGAATTTGAAAAGTAAAAAAAAGTGTTAAAGTCTCTCAAGAATGGATTGTGATTTGCCGAGATCTTAGCCGATAGTATAAATAGGGCTTTTAGCGAGGAGCAATACATTTTCAATTAAAACTGAGAAGGCCCCAATGACATATAATCGTATCCTTTTGAAAAGTGCAGAATCAACAGATTTAAAATATTATTTATATATAAGGGCTAAAACAAAAGTATGTACGTTTATTAAGATTTTAGTAAGTAAATAATAGTGTGTGGGTTTTATTATTTTTGGTTCTATAACTGTATTAAGTAAACTTCTAAATTAAAGTGCCATAAAACAGGTTGCGATCTGTGCATATCTTAATAGGGCTAATTAAGTAAAAATAGTTTGCATAAAAAAATTGTTTAAAAATTGCTGGCAAGTATTTTAAAATAATTTAAAAAAATTAAAATTAGTTACAAAGCTGTGCTGTCTGGAGCAGCTAACTCCACCCCCCTTTTCAGTGTTTAGACACAGGCATTGTATTTCAACTGAGTTCACAGCTTCTAGGCATGCTCCAGCAGATTATCCATATTCACTTCTGCATTTTACCAAAACAAAGGTGGTTATAGCTACAGCCATAAAAGGAAATGTGTGTGGGGAGTTAGAGCTCTACCATTCAGAAACTAAAAAGAAAGGGTTAATGACGAGGCACTGCAGTATTTATATTACATATTATATTATTTTGTCTCTATCCCAACTTGTTTTATGTCCCTTTAAGGAGAAACTGAGAATAATATGCTATTTTTCTATAGTAATAAGTCATTTTAAATAAAAAAAAATATTTTGTGAAATTTCAGAATATAGCATTTTGCATAAAATGAGAAGAATAAAACAGATTTCTTGACCCAGAGATGTCTGAAATTCGTTGAGCAGCCTTTAACTACATTTTCACAGTTTTGTTAGTGGGTTTTTCCTGTAGTTGTTTGATGTGCACAATACATGATCTCCCACACATCTAAGCAATTTGCTAGCAACAAGGAATAGCAATAGTTACAACCGCAGCACTTAGGGCCAGATTACAAGTGGAGCGCTAATTAATGCTCCCGCTCGAGCGTTAATTGCGCTAGAAGTAAGCTTAGCTATTTTCACTCACGGGCTAACCCGACGAGCGCAAGAAACCGAACTTAGAATATCATGCGCGCATTCATGTCTTCTCCCATAGAAGTCAATGGAGAGAAAAAAGTGGGAAAGAAAACACCCCACTCTTGCGCAAACCCAATCTCATAGTCTCAAGTGCGCTAACCTGACATGAAAATATGAATAGCTCACATTCCAATGTTCTTCACATAACAGAATATTTTATTTATTCATATATATATATATATATATATATATATATATATATATATATATATATATATATATATAAAATGATATTTTGAGATATATATATATATATATATATATATATATATATATATACACACACACATGATGATATATAGGTATATTTTGCTTTGTACAGAACATGATCATGTGAAATATTTTCAGTAAATACATAGTTAAAATCTTTATTAAATATGAATATTGCATAAAACATAATTTATGTAAGAACATACCTGATAAATTCATTTCTTTCATATTGGCAAGAGTCCGTGAGCTAGTGACGTATGGGATATACAATCCTACCAGGAGGGGCAAAGTTTCCCAAACCTCAAAATGCCTATAAATACACTCCTCACCACACCCACAATTCAGTTAAACGAATAGCCAAGCAGTGGGGTGATAAAGAAAGGAGTAGAAAGCATCAACAAAAGAAATTTGGAAATAATTGTGCTTTATACAAAAAATCATAACCACCATAAAGGGTGGGCCTCATGGACTCTTGCAAATATGAAAGAAATTAATTTATCAGGTAAGTTCTTACATAAATTATGTTTTCTTTCAGGTAATTGGCAAGAGTCCATGAGCTAGTGACATATGGAATAGCAATACCCAAGATGTGGAACTCCACGCAAGAGTCACTAGAGAGGGAGGTATAAAAATTAAAACAGCCATTTTCCGCTGAAAAAATTAATCCACAACCCATAAAAATAAGTTTATTCTCATAAATGAAAGAAAAAAACTTAAATCAAAAACTGAAAAAGCTGCCTGAAGAACTTTTCTACCAAAAACTGCTTCTGAAGAAGCAAATACATCAAAACGGTAGAATTTAGTAAATGTATGCAATGAGGACCAAGTTGCCGCTTTGCAAATCTGATCAACTGAAGCTTCATTCTTAAAGGCCCACGAAGTGGAGACTGATCTAGTAGAATGAGCTGACCCGACTCCAAATAAGCTTGATGAATCAAAAGTTTTAACCAAGAAGCCAAGGAACTAGCAGAAGCCTTCTGACCTTTGCTAGGACCAGAAAATAAAACAAATAGACTGGAAGTCTTCCTGAAATCTTTAGTAGCTTCCACATAATATTTCAAAGCTCTTACCACATCCAAAGAATGTAAGGATCTTTCCAAAGAATTCTTAGGATTAGGACACAAGGAAGGGACAACAATTTCTCTACTAATGTTGTTAGAATTCACAACCTTAGGTAAAAATCGAAAAGAAGTCTGCAAAACTGCCTTATCCTGAGGAAAAATCAGAAAAGGAGACTCACAAGAAAGAGCAGATAGCTCAGAAACTCTTCTAGCAGAAGAGATGGCCAAAAGGAACAACACTTTCCAAGAAAGCAGTTTAAGGTCCAAAGAGTGCATAGACTCAAATGGAGGAGCCTGTAAAGCCCTTAAAACAGTGAATATCAGGAAGTATAGCAATCTTTCTGTGAAATAAAACAGAAAGAGCAGAGATTTGTCCCTTCAAGGAACTTGCAGACAAACCCTTATCCAAACCATCCTGAAGAAACTGTAAAATTCTAGGAATTCTAAAAGAATGCCAAGAGAATTTATGAGAAGAACACCATGAAATGTAAGTCTTCCAAACTCTATAATAAATCTTTCTAGAGACAGATTTACGAGCTTGTAACATAGTATTAATCACTGAGTCAGAGAAACCTCTATGACTTAGCACTAAGCGTTCAATTTCCATACCTTCAAATTGAATGATTTGAGATCAGTATGGAAAAACGGACCTTGAGACAGTAGGTCCGGCCTTAACGGAAGTGGCCAAGGTTGGCAACTGAACATTCCGAACCAGATCCGCATACCAAAACTTGTGTGGCCATGCTGGAGCCACCAGCAACACAAATGATTGTTCCATGATGATTTTGGAGATCACTCTTGGAAGAAGAACTAGAGGCGGGAAAATGTAAGCAGGATGATAACAACAAGGAAGTGTCAGCGCATCCACTGCTTCCACCTGAACATCCCTGGACCTGGACAGGTTTCTGTGAAGTTTCTTGTTTAGATGAGAGGCTATGAGATCTATCTCTGGAAGACCCCACATCTGAACAATCTGAGAAAACACATATGGATGGAGAGACCACTCCCCTGGATGTAAAGTCTGACGGCTGAGATAATCTGCCTCCCAATTGTCTACACCTGGGATATGCACTGCAGAGATTAGACAGGAGCTGGATTCCGCCCAAGCAAGTATCCGAGATACTTCTTTCATAGCTTGGGGACTGTGAGTCCCACCCTGATGATTGACATATGCTACTGTTGTGATATTGTCTGTCTGAAAACAAATGAACGGTTCTCTCTTTAACAGAGGCCAAAACTGAAGAGCTCTGAGAATTGCCCGGAGTTCTAAAATATTTATTGGTAATCTCGCCTCTTGAGATTTCCAAACCCCTTGTGCTGTCAGAGATCCCCAAACAGCTCCCCAACCTGAAAGACCTGCATCTGTTGTGATCACAGTCCAGGTTGGCTGAACAAAAGAAGCACCTTGAACTAAACAATGGTGATCTATCCACCACGTCAGAGAGTGTCGAACATTGGGATTTAAGGATATTAATTGTGATATCTTTGAATAATCCCTGCACCATTAGTTCAGCATACAAAGCTGTAGAGGTCTCATGTGAAACTGGTCTGAATAAATTTTCCTTCTTTGGGACAATGAATAGATTTGAATAAAACCTCAAACCTTGTTACTGAAAAGGAACTGGCATGATTACCCCTGAAGACTCCAGGTCTGAAACACACTTCAGGAAAGCCTGAGCTTTTACTGGATTTGCTGGGATACGCGAGAGAAAAAATCTTCTCACAGGAGGTCTTACTCTGAATCCTATTCAATACCCTTGAGAGACAATGCTCTGAATCCATTGATTTTGGACAGAATTTATCCAAATATCCTTGAAAAACCTTAATCTGCCCCCTACCAGCTGAGCTGGAATGAGGGCCGCACCTTCATGCGGAATTAGGGGCTGACATTGGTTTCTTAAATGGCTTGGATTTATTCCAATTTGAGGAAGGCTTCCAATTGGAAACAGATTCCTTGGAGGAAGGATTGAGTTTTTGTTCCTTATTTTGACGAAAGGAACGAAAACGGTTAGAAGCCTTAGATTTACCCTTAGGTTTTTTATCCTGAGGCAGAAAAACTCCCTTTCCCCCAGTAACAGTTGAAATAATAGAATCCAACTGAGAACCAAATAAATTATTACCTTGGAAAGAAAGAGATAGTAATCTAGATTTGGATGTCATATCAGCATTCCAAGATTTAAGCCACAAAACTCTTCTAGCTAATATAGCTAAAGACATGGATCTAACATCAATTTTGATAATATCAAAAATGGCATCACAAATAAAATGATTTGCATATTGCAGTAAACGAATAATGCTAGATATGTCAGAATCCAATTCTTGTTGCGCTAAATTCTCCAACCAGAAAGTTGATGCAGCCGCAACATCAGCCAAAGAAATTGCAGGTCTGAGAAGATGAATTGAATATAAATAGGCTTTCCTTAGATAAGATTCAAGCTTCCTATCTAAAGGATCCTTAAAGGAAGTACTATCTTCCATAGGAATAGTGGTACGTTTAGCAAGAGTAGAAATAGCCCCATCAACTTTGGGGATTTTGTCCCAAAAATCTATAGAATTTGCTGGTAAAGGATACAATTTTTTAAACCTTGAAGAAGGAATAAAAGAAGTACCTGGCTTATTCCATTCCTTAGAAATCATATCAGAAATAGCCTCAGGAATAGGAAAAACCCCTGGAGAAACCACAGGAGGTTTAAAAACAGCATTTAAACCTTTATTAGACTTAACGTCAAGAGGACTGGTTACCTCAATATCCAAAGTAATTAACACTTCTTTTAATAAAGAACGCATATACTCTATTTTAAATAAATAAGTATATTTGTCAGTGTCAATGTCTGAGGAAGGATCTTCTGTATCAGATAGATCCTCATCAGAGGAGGATAAATTATTATGTTGTTGGTCATTTGAAATTTCATCAACTGAATGAGAAGTTTTAAAAGACCTTTTACGTTTATTAGAAGGTGGAAATGCAGACAAAGCCTTCTGGATAGAATCAGAAACAAATTCTTTAAAATTCATAGGTATATCATGTACATTAGAAGTTGAAGGAACTGCAACGGGCAATGTACTATTACTGATGGACACACTATCTGCATGTAAAAATTTATCATGACAACTATTACAAATGACATTCGGCAAAATAATTTCCACAATCTTACAACAAATGCACTTAGCTTTGGTAGAACCGATGTCAGGCCGCAATGTTCCAGCAAAAACTTCTGATGCAGGATCAGATTGAGACATCTTGCAAAATGTAAAAGAAAAAACAACATATAAAGCAAAATTATCAATTTCCTTATATGACAGTTTCAGGAATGGGAAAAAAATGCAAATAGCATAGCCCTCTGATAGAGAAAAGGGCAAGAGGCAAACATCAATGGGGTATTAAAATAATGAAAAAGTTTGGTGCCAATAATAACCGGAAATGACACACTCGCTTCACTAATGACGCAACCGTGTGTAAGGCTTCGGCGTCAACTATGAAGCCGGAAATGACAAAGTTGCGTCATAGACGTATTTTTCGCTCCAAAAAAATTCTCGCGCCAAGAATGACGCAATAAAGTCTAGCATTTGGCGCACCCGTGGGCCTAATACTGCCCGCAATTTGCAAGAAAGTGGTCAATTGAAAAAAAGACTAAACCCCAGGTAAGGAAAAAAAAAAATTCTTAAAAAATGTTTATTTTCTCCAAATATGAAACTGACAGTCTGCAGAAGGAAATACATGAACCTGACTCATGGCAAATATAAGTACAATACATATATTTAGAACTTTATATAAATGCATAAAGTGCCAAACCATAGCTGAGGTGTCTTAAGTAATAAAAAACATACTTACCAAAAGACACCCATCCACATATAGCAGATAGCCAAACCAGTACTGAAACAGTTATCAGTAGAGGTAATGGTAAATTGAGAGTATATCGTCGATCTGAAAAGGGAGGTAGGAGATGAATCTCGACCGATAACAGAGAACCTATGAAATAGACCCCCATTAGGGAAATCATCGTATTCAATAAGTGATACTCCCTTCATGTCCCTCTGACATTCGCTGTACTCTGAGAGGAATCGGGCTTCAACAATGCTGAGAAGCGCATTTCAACGTAGAAATCTTAGCACAAACTTACTTCACCACCTCCATAGGAGGCAAAGTTTGTAAAACTGAATTGTGGGTGTGGTGAGGGGTGTATTTATAGGCATTTTGAGGTTTGGGAAACTTTGCCCCTCCTGGTAGGATTGTATATCCCATACGTCACTAGCTCATGGACTCTTGCCAATTACATGAAAGAAATATGTTTTTTCATGTTTTCATCTACTTAACTGCAAAGAGCTCAAATTCACTTTAACTATATGTCTATATATGTATACATGTGTATTTATGTGTTTATATGTGTATATATGCCTGTAATACATATATACACATATAAATACATAGTTACACATATATAGACATTTATATATACATAAATATACATATTTAGACAAGTATATGTATGTATCTCAATGTTAGAGACAGTTCACCCAAAAATGTTCTCCCATTTCAATTGTTCACAATGTTCCATTTTACTTGCTGGAATGTATTAAATTGTTTACAAGTAGCTCCTTTACCCATATTTTGCCCTTTGAAATAGCTGATTTAGCCTGTGGTTTCCCAACCTATACTAAACGTTTTGATACTGGAGTCTCAGCTATTGAATAGCCTAAGTAAACACAGCCAGCAGAAGAAATCACACTCTCAGTGGGGTGCAGGATAGTTAAGTAATAAAATGATAATTTTCCATTGTTCTCTCTATGTATTGAGCTTTAGTTTTCCAGAAAAATATAAGATAAGGGAACTAGTGTGTGTACACAAAGTGATAACACAATGAGATCTGATATTACCTGAAGCTCAACCCATTGTAGTAGGCTGTGGTTTAAAAGCACAAAACCAACTTCATATACACAAATAAACCTGAAATTGCAATTTCTTATTCATTTCTCCTACATTGGTGTGTCCGGTCCACGGCTTCATCCTTACTTGTGGGATATTCTCATTCCCTACAGGAAATGGCAAAGAGAGCACACAGCAAAGCTGTCCATATAGCCCCCCCTCTGGCTCCGCCCCCCAGTCATTCTCTTTGCCGCTCTGAACAAGTAGCATCTCCACGGGGATGGTAAAGAGTATGTGGTGTTAGTTGTAGTTTTTATTCTTCTATCAAGAGTTTGTTATTTTAAAATAGTGCCGGTTTGTACTATTTACTCTACAACAGAAAGTGATGAAGATTTCTGTTAAAAGAGGAGTATGATTTTAGCACCAGTAACTAAAATCCATTGCTGTTCCCACGCAGGACTGTTGAAACCAGAGAACTTCAGTTGGGGGGAACAGTTTGCAGGCTTATCTGCTTCAGGTATGATCAGTCACTTTTCTAACAAGACCTAGTACTGCTAGAAGACTGTCAGTTTTCCCTTATGGGATAGGTAAGCCATTTTCTTAGACTTAGTTACAGAATTAAGGCTTATATCTTGGGCTCTATGCTGGTTGACACTTTTGTGGGCTAAATCGATTGTTTTTTATCATGTTTATTTGACATTTGGAGTGTTTGACAAACTTTGAAACACTTTTGGGGACGTTTATTTTCGCCTGGCAGTTGTTTAGACGCCTACTCTTGTCAGAAAGGCCCCTTCACTCTGGAATGCAGAGGGAGGAGGCCTCATTTTCGCGCCTCAGTTGTGCAGTTACTTTCTCCAGGCAGTGCATGCAGCTTCACGTGAGGAGGTCCAGTGGCTTAGAAAAGGACTCAGAGAGGCTTATTTCTGTTGTTAATAACCCCTAAGGAAGGTAAAAGCCGCAGCAAAGTCTGTGGCAGGGACTGTAGTGTATTTTAACCAGTAAATTGGGATTATTAGCTCCGGTTTGGTCATTTAAGGGTTAAGAGACTTGAAATTTGGTGTGCAATCCTTTTAAAGCATTAAGACACTGGGGTATAAATTTCATAAAGATCGGATATTTCCTTCATGTTTTTTCGATCATGCAGAAATAAAGTGTGCTCTTTTTATTATTTAAAGAGACAGTAACGGTTTTGTTTAAAATTGTTTTTATTGCATTAAAAACCTGTTTAACATGTCTGTACCTTCAGATAGCCTATGTTCTGTGTGTATAGAGGCCAAGGTGGTTCCCCCATTAAATGTATGTGCGAATTGTGCCATGGTGTCCAAACAGAGTAAGGACAGTACTGTCACATTTAATAATGTTGCCCAAGATGATTCTTTAAATAAAGGTAGTGGGGATAGTTCATCATCCTCTCCTTCTGTGTCAACACCAGCTTTGCCCGCGCAGGCGATACCTAGTACATCTAGCACGCCAATGCTTGTTACTATGCAGCAATTAACAGCAGTAATGGATAATTCTCTAGCAGCTCTTTTATCCAAACTGCCAACATTTCCTAGAAAGCGTGATTGCTCAGTTTTACATACAGAGGATGAGCAAGTAGGCGCTGACGATAATTTATCTATACCCTCGCATCAATCTGAGTTGGCAGTGAGGGAGGGTCTGTCTGAGGGAGAAATTTCTGATTCAGGAAAAGTTTCTCAGTAGGCAGAACCTGATATCGTGGCATTTAAATTTAAGCTAGAACATCTCCGCGCTCTACTTAAGAAGGTGCTAGCTACCCTTGATGATTGTGATACTTTGGTGATTCCAGAGAAGTTGTGCAAAATGGACAAATTCCTAGAGGTCCCAGTGCATGCTGACGCTTTTTCCGATACCCAAGAGGGTGGCGGACATAGTGACTAAGGAGTGGGAGAAGCCAGGCGTACCTTTTGTTCCCTCTCCTATCTTTAAGAAAATGTTCCCCATTGTCGACCCCAGAAGGGATGCATGGCAAACGGTCCCTAAGGTAGAGGGGGGCAGTTTCAACATTAGCTAAGCGCACAACTATTCTTATAGAAGACAGTTGCGCTTTCAAAGATCCTATGGATAAAAAATTGGAAGGATTGCTTAAAAAGATTTTTGTTCAGCAAGGTTTCCTTCTTCAACCAATTTCGTGCATTATTCCTATCACCACGGCGGCGTCTTTTTGGTTCGATGAACTAGAAAATTCGCTCCAAAAGGAGACTCCATATGATGAGTTCTTGGACAGAATTCACGCACTTAAGTTGGCTAATTCCTTTATTTTGGATGCCGCTTTTCAATTGGCTAAATTAGCGGCGAAAAATTCAGGTTTTGCAATAGTGGCGCGCAGGGCGCTTTGGCTAAAATCTTGGTTGGCAGATGTGTCGTCCAAAACAAAATTGCTTAATATTCCTTTCAAAGGTAAGACCCTTTTCGGGCCAGAATTGAAGGAGATTATTTCAGACATCACTGGGGGAAAGGGCCATGCCCTCCCACAGGATAGGCCTTTCAAAGCTAAGAATAAGTCTAATTTTCGTTCCTTTCGCAATTTCAGGAACGGACCGGCTTCTAACTCTACAGCCTCTAGACAAGAGGGTAACACTTCCCAGCCTAAACCAGCATGGAAACCATTGCAAGGCTGGAACAAGGGAAAACAGGCCAAGAAGCCTGCTGCTGCTACCAAGACAGCATGAAGGGGTAGCCCCCGATCCAGGACCGGATCTAGTAGGGGGCAGACTTTCTCTCTTTGCTCAGGCTTGGGCAAGAGATGTTCCGGACCCCTGGGCACTAGAAATTGTCTCTCAGGGGTATCTTCTAGAGTTCAAAGAACTTCCTCCAAGGGGAAGGTTCCACATGTCTCGCTTATCTTTAGACCAGATAAAGAGACAGCCATTCTTACATTGCGTAGGAGACCTATTAAAGATGGGAGTGATACACTCAGTTCCAACAGCGGAACAAGGTCTGGGTTTTTACTCAAACATGTTTGTAGTTCCCAAAAAAGAAGGAACTTTCAGACCAATTCTGGATTTAAAAATTCTTAACAAATTCCTCAGAGTTCCATCATTCAAAATGGAAACCATTCGGACGATTTTACCAACGATCCAGGAGGGTTAATACATGACTACCGTGGACCTAAAGGATGCATACCTGCATATTCCTATCCACAAAGATCATCATCAGTTCCTGAGGTTCGCCTTTCTGGACAAACATTACCAGTTCGTGGCTCTTCCGTTTGGTTTAGCCACTGCTCCCAGAATTTTCACAAAGGTGCTAGGGTCCCTTCTAGCGGTCCTAAGGCCGAGGGGCATTGCAGTAGCACCTTACCTAGACGACATTCTAATTCAAGCGTCGTCCCTTCCCAAAGCAAGGGCTCATACAGACATTGTTTTAGCCTTTCTCAGATCTCACGGGTGGAAGGTGAACATAGAAAAGAATTTCCTGTTTCCGTCCACAAGGGTTCCCTTTCTGGGAACAAGAATAGACTCTGTAGAAATGAAGATTTTTCTGACAGAGGTCAGAAAGTTAAAGCTTCTAAACGCTTGTCGAGTTCTTCAATCTATTCCTCAGCCCTCCATAGCTCAGTGCATGGAGGTAATAGGACTAATGGTTGCGGCAATGGACGTGGTTCCTTTTGCTCGAATTCATTTAAGACCATTGCAACTGTGCATGCTCAAACAGTGGAATGGGGATTATGCAGACTTGTCTCCTCAGATTCAAGTGGACCAGATAACCAGAGACTCACTCCTCTGGTGGTTGGCTCAGGATCACCTGTCTCAGGGAATGAGTTTCCGCAGACCAGAGTGGATCATTGTCACAACCGACGCCAGTCTCTTAGGCTGGGGCGCGGTCTGGGGCTCCCTGAAAGCTCAGGGTCTATGGTCTCGGGAAGAGTCTCTTCTCCTGATAAACATTTTGGAACTGAGAGCGATATTCAATGCGCTCCTGGCTTGGCCTCAACTAGCGAAGGCCAGGTTCATAAGATTTCAGTCGGACAACATAATGACTGTAGCATACATCAATCATCAGGGAGGAACAAAGAGTTCCCTGGCGATGAGAGAGGTATCCAAGATCATCAAATGGGCGGAGGATCACTCCTGCCATCTATCTGCAATTCACATCCCAGGAGTAGACAACTGGGAGGCGGATTGGGAGTGGGAACTTCACCCAGAGGTCTTTGCCCAGTTAACTCAACTATGGGGCATTCCAGATATGGATCTGATGGCGTCTCGTCAGAACTCCAAGGTTCCTCGCTACGGGTCCAGATCCAGGGATCCCAAGGCGACACTAGTAGATGCATTGGTAGCGCTTTGGTCGTTCAATCTAGCTTATGTGTCTCCACCGTTCCCTCTCCTTCCCAGGCTTGTAGCCAGGATCAAGCAGGAGAAGGCCTCGGTGATTCTAATAGCTCCTGCATGGCCACGCAGGACTTGGTATGCAGACCTGGTGAATATGTCATCGGCTCCACCATGGAAGCTACCTTTGAGGCAGGACCTTCTAGTACAAGGTCCATTCGAACATCCAAATCTAGTTTCTCTGCAACTGACTGCTTGGAAATTGAACACTTGATTCTATCTAAGCGTGGGTTTTCAGATTCAGTTATAGATACTCTGGTTCAGGCCAGAAAACCGGTAACTAGGAAAATTTACCATAAGATATGGCAAAAATATATCTGTTGGTGCGAATCCAAGGGTTACTCTTGGAGTAAAATTAGAATTCCTAGGATACTTTCCTTTCTCCAAGAGGGTTTGGATAAAGATTTGTCAGCTAGTTCTCTAAAAGGACAGATATCTGCTCTGTCTGTCTTGTTGCATAAACGTTTGGCAGCCGTGCCAGATGTACAGGCGTTTGTACAGGCATTAGTTAGAATCAAGCCTGTCTACAGACCTATGACTCCTCCATGGAGTCTAAATTTAGTTCTTTCAGTTCTTCAAGGGATTCTGTTTGAACCTTTGCATTCCATAGATATTAAATTACTATCTTGGAAAGTTCTGTTTTTGGTTGCTATTTCTTCTGCTAGAAGAGTTTCCGAATTGTCTGCTTTGCAGTGTACTTCACCCTATCTGGTATTCCATACAGATAAGGTAGTTTACGTACTAAGCCTGGTTTTCTTCCAAAGGTGGTTTCCAACAGGAATATTAACCAAGAAATAGTTGTTCCTTCTCTGTGTCCGAATCCAGTTTCGAAGAAGGAACGTTTGTTACATAACTTAGATGTAGTTCGTGCTTTAAAATTCTATTTAGAAGCAACAAAGGATTTCAGACAGACAGCTTCTTTGTTTGTCGTCCATTCTGGTAAGAGGAGAGGTCAGAAAGCTACTGCTACCTCTCTTTCCTTTTGGCTAAAAAGCATCATCCGATTGGCTTATGAGACTGCCGGACGGCAGCCTCCTGAACGAATTACAGCTCACTCTACTAGAGCTGTGGCTTCCACATGGGCTTTCAAGAATGAGGCTTCTGTTGAACAGATCTGTAAGGCAGTGACTTGGTCTTCTCTGCATACTTTTGCCAAATTTTACAAATTCGATACTTATGCTTCTTCGGAGGCTGTTTTTGGGAGAAAGGTTTTGCAAGCTGTGGTGCCTTCCGTTTAGGTTACCTGACTTGTTCCCTCCCTTCATCCGTGTCCTAAAGCTTTGGTATTGGTTCCCACAAGTAAGGATGAAGCCGTGGACCGGACACACCAATGTAGGAGAAAACAGAATTTATGTTTACCTGATAAATTTCTTTCTCCTACGGTGTGTCCGGTCCACGGCCCGCCCTGGCTTTTAGTCAGGTTTAAAATTTTTATTTTTCTGTACACTACAGTCACCACGGGACCTTATGGTTTCTCCTTTTTCTCCTAACCGTCGGTCGAATGACTGGGGGGCGGAGCCAGAGGGAGGGCTATATGGAAAGCTTTGCTGTGTGCTCTCTTTGCCATTTCCTGTAGGGAATGAGAATATCCCACAAGTAAGGATGAAGCCGTGGACCGGACACACCGTAGGAGAAAGAAATTTATCAGGTAAACATAAATTCTGTTTTTATACCCTGCAGCTGGTATAACAAGTCATTGAAAATACATTAATATAAAAACAATTTTACAGTGTACTGTCCCTTTAAAGCCCTTTACCTTCCTGAGATCTCATATCTTTGAGCCCTTATAACTTTTGTGTGCAATATTTTTTTTTAATTAATTTTTATTAGATAGTGTTATTATGAGTGTAACAATACCTTGTAATCAGTGGCATATTTAGGTTTTGTGCATACACACACAGAGTTATACACATACACATGCACACACACACACAGATATATATATATATATATATATATATATATATATATAAAATACATCCCAAAACACATGACTAACTGCTGAAAGCCAACAGAACTAAAGGCAATAGCTAGCTGAATAAAAGAAAGGTACAGAGCTACCTCTAAACTGTAAGCTCCATGGGCAGTCTCTTATTATATTCCCTAGCACAGTGAAAGTGAACCTTTGTACTCCAGATGTTTCAGAACTACATTCCCCATGATGCTCGACTGCACTGCAGAGGGCCTAAGCACCATGGGAAATGTAGTTCTGAAACACCTGGAGTACCAAGGTTTGCCGTAACTGCCCTAGAATGTAAGCTCTTTGGGCAAAATCTCCCACTATATCTCCCTGCATAATAGTTCTAAAATAAATGTAAAAAATAAATCTAAGCTTCTTACAAATATAGCCACAAAAAAGTGTTGCCCACTCCCAATCTGCTTTCCTAGCTGAGTACCTTGTTTGCCTAGGCCAAAATACGCCCCTGTTTGTAATATATTTTTGATGTGTTTTTTAGTTTTGCAAAATGGTTAAACAGAGCTCTGAAGTCGCGGTAATCATTTTAGCATAGCGATCATGTTTACTTTCAACTCATAATACAAAAGGTAAACCCAAAGAGCACAAACACACGCAATATACCCCTTATCGCTCCACGTTTGCGCTCCACTCGTAATCTGGCTCTTAGACGGCAAGCTGGCAAAACGATTCAGGTGAATGTTTGTGATTGTCAAATATTTTCATGTCTGTTTTGTCACGGTAAAGTAATCTTGTTGGATAGAAAAAAAGGTGTCTCCAAGGGCCAGCCATGGGCATTACGAGTTTGGTCTCGTAATTTTGTTTCATAACCATTTTTTATTGAATCCAGTCCATTGATTCTGGTATAATATATATTTTAGATGGTCTTAAAGGGACAGTCAACACCAGAATTTTTGTTGTTTAAAAAAGATAGATAATCCCTTTATTACCCATTCCCCAGTTTTGCATAACCAACACACTTATAATAATACACAGTTTAGCCTATCAGTGCTGGCTCCAAGGTAACTTCACGTGCGTGAGCTCAATGTTATCTATATGACACACATGAACTAACGCCTTCTAGTGGTGAAAAACTGTCAAAATGCATTTAGATTAGAGGTGGCCTTCAAGGTCTAAGAAAGTAGCATATGAGCCTACTTAGGTTTAGCATTCAACTAAGAATAACAAGAGAACAAAGCAAAATTGGTGATAAAAGTAAATTGGAAAGTTGTTTAAAATGACATGCCCTATTTGAATCATGAAAGTTTATTTTGGACTTGACTGTCCCTTTAAATGAAGTGATCCTTCATATTTATAGGTACTGCACAGTTCTGTTTATTTTGTAACTACTGGTTTGTTCGTAGCACTGCGGAATCTGTTGGCGCTCTACAATACCTGATGATGATAATAATACTATGTAATGTGGTGTATCAGCCTGCAGATACTGAGCTGATCAAATAATGTTGTTTGATTCTCTCTTGATGTTATATTTTTTTCTACATATCTCTGTTGAAACAAGTTGTTTATATAAACTCAATAAAATCTATTATAAAAATAGGAAACTTTGAATTAGTATTTATTTTTCAAAAGAAGACACAATTCCAAAACTACCCCTGCAATTCATTTCTTTTTTATAGCGGTTATCTAAGAAGGTAATTATGAGTAAAGCATTATATTTCACTTGCTTACATCTAGATTTTGTCCATACCTTTTGGTCTTATCATTAAAACATAAGGAATTAATGGGATGTGAAACACAAAAAAATGTGTTTTGTGATTCAGACAGAGCATAACATTTAAAAAAAGTATCCAATTTACTTCTACTATCATATTCGCTTCATTCCCAGGGAATTCTTTGTTGAAGAGGTACCTAGGTAGGCATCTGGAGCAATACATGGTAGGAAATAGTGCTGCGATCTAGTGCTCTTGCAAATGTATAACATTCTTACAAAATTGCTGCTCCTGAGCTTACAACCCTCCCTTTTAACCTAGAGAACAAAGAAAATTTGATAATAGTAATAGATTAGAAAGTTGTTTAAAATTGCATGCTCTGTCTGAATTATGAAAGAACATTTTTGGGTTTCATATCCCTTTAAGATATCTTAGCTATTTAATATATTTCTAGAAACTAGATATCTGCATCAAATGAGAGTTTATCTGTTTTTCTACTCAAAATCTGCAGTGTGCAACAATTTATGGAATATGGAGATGTTGTTAAAGGGACATGAAATGTATAACATTCATGCAAAATTGCTACTATGTAGTGGTCCACACACATGTACACTCCTGAGCCTACCTGCCTCAACAAAGGATATTAAGAGACCAAAGTAAATTTACACTTAATCACAAAAGAAAGAAATCTGGTATTCATGTTCCTTTATACATTTAGCAGAAATTTTGTTTGTAAATGCCAAGAAACGCATTGTTATATTTAGCACAGTTACCATGCTTTTAATAAATAAAAAAGTCCTACTGGTTCTACATTAATTTGCTGTATTTTTTGAGGGAATGGAATATGTATCTCTGAAGAGGATTTCATTTGGAGATTGATACATTTTTCTTCTTACATATAGTGTCATAATTGTGTTATACTTTTCCACTTCTTCAAAGAAGCTAAAATCTATGTAGATATGGATTTTTATAGGCTCCCCTATCCGATCTGAGTCACCATAGATAGTACTTGGAGCAGTAAATTGCATGTTGCACAATGTAAATATAAGTTGCATTTTATGATCCTTTGTAAGTTTATACTAAATTTGGAATTTTTTAGGAATATTTTTAAGAGCAATGTTTGCACAATTTTAAATGCTATATCTGTTACATAACTATTTGTTTATTCATTTAGCTATTATTGTTGTATAAATTTGATTGTTTATACATGGATCCATGTTTTTAACTTATTTGTGTACTAAATAAATTGTTTATTGTAATCGTTTGATAATATTGCATTAGGTCCAGACCCAGCCTTCGTATAGTTGGCGCTTTGGTATACCTTATTAGTTTCATATTGCCTATGTGTGCTGCATAACCTGTGGGGCAGAGTTAGCACAGCAGTGAGTAGAGGAATGTCAGTGTTAGGAATTGTTAGCATGACTAGCGCCATCTTGTTCTTAACTGCCATTTTGTCTTTGGCATCCATCTTGTCTGAATAATATTTATTATAGCAATAATTCTGTAGAAATACATATTTGTTATTAGTTTGCAGAGCTAGGCGGCCTTGCAGATGTTCCTGGCACAACGCCTGGAAAGTGCTATCTCTATAAGATGCCCACATAACCTTGCTTTGCTACTAGATGCCCTCCTTATTACGACTATAGAAATATTGTTTCTAGCTAGTATTTTTCCTGACAAACACTGTGTAAAATGACACGGTCATAACGTGTCATCATGTTAACCCTGTATGCTGTAATTGTTCCCTATAAGACATGTTGTGTGTCTTTCAATAAAGGAGAATGGTTTTAGACTTAATGCTGCATGGTCTGAAGTGCTGTTCTCATCCTTATCAAATAATATACTAATTTCCAGTTGGTATGGTGTGCCCGAGGCCCAGTCCTGACTGACACTCCCCCCCCCTGAAAACAACACCTAACAGTCAGGGAATCCCATGTTAGAGATGGTGGTGCTGACTGGCAGCCAGACTGGAACAGAAGAATTAGAAAACCCAGCTCTCTAGAGAGTTTACAATCTAAGTGGTAGCTAGAGACAAAAGATGGGATTAATGCAAAAATAAAATGTTTTAATTCGTTAGAGCAGGTTATTTATGCACAAATGTCCTTTGCTAACTATCGGCCAGATTACGAGTTTTGCGTTAGGAGCTATGCGGTGCTAGCGAGCAGTTTTTTCTCACCGCTCACCTACAGCGCTGGTATTACAGGTTTTTACAAACCTGGCATTAAAAGGCAAGAATTGAGCGTAGAGCAAAATTGTGCTCCTTACCCCACTTCAATACCAGCGCTGCTTAAGTGAGTGGTGAGCTGGTCGTACGTGCTTGTGCAAGACTTCCCCATAGACATCAATGGGGAGAGCCGGCTAAGAAAAAGTCTAACACCTGCAAAAAAGCAGCGTAAAACTCAGTAACGCAGCCCCATTGATTCCTATGGGGTAACTAAAGTCATGTTTACACACATTACACCCTAACATGAACCCCGAGTCTAAACACCCCTAAATCTTACAATTATTAACCCCTAATCTTCTGCTCCCGACATCGCCGACACCTACATTATACTTATTAACCCCTTATCGGCCGCTCCCGACATCGCCGCCACCTACATTATACTTATTAACCCCTAATCTGCTGCCCACAACATCGCCGACACTTACATTATATTTATTTTTTTTTTTTTTTTTTTTTTTTTAAATAGTTTTTTATTATTCAGCATAAAAATAAATGACAATCCACATAAACATTGTGACTCATATCAGTACAAGATATTCATACTGTAATATAACATAATTAGCAGAATAACATAAAATCATACTCAATTTTCAATAAAGCATAATCATGCCGAAATGTCACAAAAATTATACTTTTCGTTAGTCAATATGCTTAAAATCATCTATAGAAATCATCAAATAATATGGACTAACACCCATCAAAGAAAAGACATCCAAAAAAAAAAAGCATCTCCAACAACTTATATATTACTTCATATATGGATATCGGTATTTAATCAACATAATTTCTGATACCATGTTTCATCACAGATACCTATTGATTCTTGTTCCCAACTAGCAGGTGTCTCTCCTATCTAATCATATGGTCTAGTTGCGAAAAAAGACCTCTCTAAATTATTTTCAAACCAATTTGGATTGCCATTTCTAGATCACAAAGTCAGACATTCTAACCCTAAAAAAGAGAAAAAAGAGGGGAGAAAACCAAAGAAGGGAGGGCGGGAAAAAGAAAAAAAAAAAAAAAAAAAAAGGGCCAGCGAGAGAGAAGGAGAAAAAAAAAAAAAAAAAAGAAAGAAAGTTTGGGGGCCCTCCGGATCCGTAAAGCTCGACCTTAGGAGCGGTAGTTCATAACTTTATGGAATATCTCTATAATTTCTTATCCAGGAGTCGGGAAATACTTGTAGCAAGACTAGCTCAGCAAAGCTGATAGAAGAGACAAATGGAGACAGGATCCGTCGCTGGAGTTGTAATGAATAAGTCTTAATAATGGGTGCCCATTCTAACAAAAAAGTCTTGATTTTTTTCTCTGAAGCCTGTAATAGATGAAAAGATTCGTATATAATTTGGGATTGTATCCCTTTAAGAATTACCCCCAGGCTGGGAGGCGTCTTAGCAATCCAGGATTTGAAAATATTGTATCTAACAATTAATATAATGGTATTCAAAATCCGGATTTTTAAATCTGACATGGGATTAAGTATCAAGGATATTATATCTTCCAGAGAGAGCGAGTAAGCCCCATTATATTGCCTATTAAACCAGAACTGGACTTTCTGCCAAAGTTGTTTTATTTTAGGACAGTACCATAACATGTGCATGAGGTCTGCTTTGACATATGAACACCGCGGGCAATCGGCCTTTTTAAGCGGATAAAATTTCGCTAACCTGGATGGAGATAAATAAAATTTATTCATTAATTTAAGATGAGATTCTTTCCAGCTTACCGAAATAGGGTAGTTAGCTATTAACTCAAGGCTACGAGAAATCTTCTCTTGATCCATTGTAGAGATACAATTTATCCAAGAATTAACCAAATTTTCGCTCAATAATATGCCCTGTTTGGTGAGCATTATATCGTAAATTAGAGAAATCGATATGTCTCCAGCTATGAACTTTTCGATACAGATCTTGACCTCGGACCACTCAGACCTACTTGAAGAATACCAACTTTGGGAGCTAACATAATGACGGACCTGGAAATAGGCGAATTGATTCCCCGTGCCTAGCGAATATTTTGAGACAATAGTTTCCCAAGAAAGAATCTGAGATTGATCATTCAATAACTGATAAATATCCTTAAGGCCTCTGTCCTGCCACTCTAAGAATACTTTTTGATCTATTCCAGGCATAAAAAGCGGGTTACCCCTAATGGGTAGAAAGTCTGAAAAAAAAGGATTCAATTCTAATATAGGACAGAACTTCTGCCAAGCGTAAATCGGGTTTTTGAAAGATTGTAATATAGAAACTTTTTGTGGAAGTTCTTGTATCGGGCAGTGTAAAAGAGCCTTCAGTGACCATGGATTAGTCAATCGAGATTCAAAATCAAAAGAGGTAACCCTATTCGATTGAGCTAACCAATCTATAGCTATTTTAAGTAGTGTTGCGATATTGTAAAGTCTGATATTAGGAAGAGCTAGACCAGCATTAGAAAATTTTTGTGACAATTTTTCCAATGATATACGTGGTTTTTTAGCTTTCCAAATGAACTTGGAAAACCAGGAATTCAGTCTGCGTACATCTTTGTTTGTTAAAATTAATGGCAGATTTTGTATAGGATATAGAATCCGTGGAAAGATTATAGTTTTGATCAAATTGACAGACGCAGATATGGATAAAGGAAAAGCCTTCCATAAGTCAAGATCTTCTTTGATCTTCTGGAAGAGCGCATCAATATTAGCTGAATACCAGTGTTTAGGATTTTTATGAATCTCCAGCCCCAGATATTTTATGGCTGAAACCGTGCGAAACATTAAATTAGTTTGTCGGTGAGTATATTTGCCTAGCCACATAAATTCACTTTTATCTAAGTTAGACTTGTATCCCGCAAAGGAGCTAAATTCCTCCAATGTATTTATGACCTTGGGGATTGTATCTCTAGTATTTTGTAAACAAATTAGAATATCATCCGCGTAAAGTAAGATTTTTAAGTTTGGGTCTAAATCTGGTATCCCCGGCAGAATTTCTCTCAATCTGGTTGCTAGCGGTTCAAGAGCGATGTTAAACAAGAGAGGTGAGAGGGGGCAACCCTGTCTTGTTCCTCTCTCTAAAGTTATCTTAGGAGAAAACGTCCGATTAACCAGCAGAAAGGATTCTGGCTTCCAATGAATTTTCTGAACAAAGTGTAAAAAATTTTCTGCAAAGCCAAATTTGTCTAAGGTTTTAAATAAATGAATCCAAGCAATGCTGTCAAAAGCCTTGGCTGCATCCAAAGTGAGAACTGCATGGTCATTAAAATTAGTTCTATCTTTGAACTGATCACTATTCCAAATATAGTCTACCAAGGTAGTTAATCTCCTAATGTTCTTGGCGGAATTTCGCGTGGTCATAAATCCGACCTGATCGGGATGTATAAGTTTGTCCAAGCACCCTGCGAGTCTACAAGAAATGATAGAAGTTAGGATCTTGTAATCCGCGTTAAGGACTGAAATTGGTCTGTATGAGGCTGGATCTTCAGGGTTCTTTCCTTTTTTCAGTATTAGTGATATGTTTGCTGCAGCGAAAAGACTTGAAATTGGTTTGTCGGTAGTATAGTAACTGTTAAACAATTTCTCTAAGATTGGAGTTATTTCTACTGCTAGACTTTTATAAAACTCCGCAGGAAACCCATCAGGGCCCGCGGTTTTGTTCAATTTGGAAACATTAATGGCTCTTAATATTTCTTCCGCAGTGATCGGAGCATTCAGAGCATCTAATTCTTCCTTCTGTATCTTAGGTAGAGTGACTTTCTCCCAAAAATTTTCTTGGTTAATAAAATTGCATTCCTGTTTAGAATATAATTGCTTGTAATAATTAAAGAAGACTCCGCGTATCTCTTCTGTATTGGTATATCGCAAATTTCCTTCTTTAACACTAGAGATAAGGTTCTTCCTTTTCCTAGCTTTAACCACTCTAGCTAAATTTTTAGCTGAGCTACCGTGAAAGCTCCTGAAATATAGATTGGTTTTAGCCTCTTCTTCTAGATGTTTTTGAGTCAGGAATATGTCCCTCTCTTTTCTATGGGCTACATACTTATTCCAGTTACTATTGGAGCGATCTCCGTAGTATTTTTTATAGGCTTTTTTAACCTGGTTAGTAAGTTGCAGGTCTCGGGCATGTTGTTTCTTATTTTTAATATCTAGAAATGCCATGATTTCACCACGTAAAACCGCTTTTGAAGCCTCCCAAAAAGTTTCAATCTTATGAAAATAAGAAATGTTGCGTGTACTGTAATCCTTCCAAGACTGTTTTAACCATTGACAAAATCTAGGATTATTATAAAGATAAGATGGGTAATAAAAGGTCCTAGGTCTTTTAAATTTACTGCTGTCGTGGCATCTCAAAGTTAAAGATATGATTGAGTGGTCCGAGGTCACAATCTCCCCAATTCCAGCCTCTATTTTAGTAATCGAGAGTGACTCGGCAATTAAAAATAGATCTATCCTGGCAAATGTCCTGTGTGCTTTGGATTCACACGTGAAGCTCAATAGATCCGGATTAAGGCATCGCCATATATCAGTGAGATGTAATTTACGACAAAATCTAGTAAGATATTTGGAGCTTCTCCTAGTCTCTGGAAGGTTCTTCTGTGAGAATCTATCTACTTCTGGGCACATGGCCATATTAAAATCTCCACCTAATATGAGATTCTCTTTTATATAGGGAAAAAGTTTAACTTTAACATTCTCCCAGAAATCCCTACAGAATTTGTTTGGGCCGTACACATTACAAAGAACATATTTAGTATTATTAATAATAATTTGTAATAAAATAAACCTTTCAGTCGTATCCGTCTCCACTTGTATGATCTTATAATCCAGCGATTTGCTGATCAATATTGCCACACCACATTTTCTCCTGCTTGAAGAAGAGGCAATTACCTCTCCCACCCATTTTATCTTAAGTTTTGCGACTTCCTGTTCTGTAAGATGAGTCTCTTGAATAAAAACAATATCTGGTTTTTGTTTCGCCAGTAGCTTGATAATCAACTTACGTTTCATAGGAGAGACAATCCCTCCTACATTCCAAGATAAGAATTTAATATCCACTACCGACTCTTAGCGGACCAATCAGAAAAAAGTTTCCTCTTACGGACCCGGAGGGGGGAAATCGATAAAGAGCAGAGAAATAAGAGGAGGAGGATAAGCAGGGAAAAAAGCAACAAAAAAAAAAAAAAAAAAAAAAAAAAAAACCTTTGAAAAATATCAAAACAGCAATCCCTAACACTTCTAAACATACATCCCTCAAAAAAGAGATAAAGGACTTTAGGATCTAACTCACCCTTCATTTTATAGGGGACAAAAGTAAATCTTAAATAGCTGAGCAGTCAACTATTTATCATTTATAAATTTTTTTACCTCCCCGGCTTCTCGATAGATTTTTCTGGCACCGTCCTGCTCAACAATTATGCTAGCAGGATATACCATCCATGCATTGAAGCCTTTATTAATAAGTTGCGAGCAGAGCGGTGCCATTATCTTTCTTTTTGAGGAGGTTTCTACCGAATAATCTTGGAATAATAAAATTCTATTATTTCCAAACAGGAGTGGTTCACTTCTTTTTTTGAATAATCTCAAATATTCTACCTTGTCTTGGTAATTCAGAATTCTAAAAATGCACATTCTATTTAGGCGAGATCCCTCTGACTGAATATTTTTAGGGCCCGTTCTGTGGGCTCTCTCTATAACAATGGGAAGCCTCTGCTGGGGGAAGCCTAGGGCCTGGGGCAATGTGTAAGATGTAAAATGATATAAATCCTGGAATTCCTGGGTCTCGGGGAGGCCGATAATTCGAATATTATTGCGTCTGGAACGATCTTCCAGGTCGTCCAGACGCAGTTGCAGATTGGCAATTTTGGAGTTCTGTTTAGTTATAATGTCATCTTGGACATTGGCTTGATCTTCTAACTCAGAAACTCTATTCTCCATTTCTAGCATTCTATTGGAGAATTGTTTGACCTCTACAGAAAGGTTAGAAATTACCGATGAAATCGTGCCCAATTCAGCCTTTATTATCTCAAACTGTGGGGTAAATAAATCAGTTAGATGAGTGATTAGCATCTGGGTGTCATTTATATTAGGTAATGTCTCACTAGAGCTGTTCAAACTGGGATCACCCAGCTTAGCTTTTTTGTCTTTGCCTTTAACAGGCATTCTGGGCGAAGAGGATTTAGCTTGAGTGACAAATCTTTCCATAAAAAAAAAGAAAGTAATAGAAAATGTATAGTGAAGAGAGGGGAGCTATAAGGGGGCACACCAAGTCTTCTAGTTACTATCTTCGATCTAACTTCCTACACTCCTGATTCTCCTAGGCGTGTCTAATAAACAAACAAAATTGAGTGAAGTGAAAGAAGAGAGGAAGAAAGAAAAAAAAAAAAAAAAAAAAAAAGAAAACCCCGACAGAAAAAGAGTGAAAAAGACCTGGATTTGGATCTAGTGAAAGATAGGCGTGCTCGAATGTGCTTCTCTCCTTGCTATGGAGAGCAATGTAAATATGAAAGTGGAAGTTGTACTACTTCCTGTAGTGAAATGTGCAAATATGTGACAATACACAGAGAAAAAAAAAAAAAAAAAAAAAAAAAAAAAGGGACCTAGATTGGTCTAGTGAAAAAATAAGAGTGCTTAAATGCGCTGCTCTCCTGTGTACAGAGAGGCGTGTGAGATGTAAAAGTGGCTATTATACTACTCCCTTGAGTGAAATGTGAAAATATGTGTCTACACACAAGAAGAGAAAGAAAAAGAAAAAAAAAAAAAAAAAAAAAAAAAAAAGGGACCTAGATTGGTCTAGTGAAAAATTAGAGTGCTTAAATGCGCTGCTCTCCTGTGTACAGAGAGGCGTGTGAGATGTAAAAGTGGCTATTATACTGCTCCCTTGAGTGAAATGTGAAAATATGTGTCTACACACAAGAAAAAGAGAAAAAAAAAAAAAAAAAAAAAAAAGGGTGAGTTGGTGCTTTAGTGTCCTATTTAATAAGGTATATCTGATTAGAATAAACAAGATAAGCTCTATAACACCTGGCAGGCAAAAAATAACATCTCTGCTTTAGTGAGAAAAAAAATATTCCATGGAATTCTAATATCCCTAAACAGAGTAGAAAAACCACAGTTATCAAAATGCTTTGTGACCACTATAATGACCAGTTCCTGTGTAGGATACTAATATCTAGTATATGACCAAGATCAAACAGTAGGAGAAAAAACAGCTAATTTCAATGCTAATTTTCAAACTTTTCACGCTCCCCGCTTTACTTTGCCTAGATAATCATTTATTTTTTTTTCCTTTTTTTTTTCAATTCTTTACTCTCCCCCCCCGTTCCTTTAGCCACGTAAAGCTACTTATCAAAACACCCAGGGATAATTATTTACAACTGTAGGGTTACGTGCCAAATAACGTTTTGTTCTGAATAGCAGTCCCGTCTACCTCACCAGGATCCAGGAGTATGTATGTTTAAATGAGACAACACATTCAACATGCTAGTTCACACCACAAAACAGATTCCTAGATTGTAGCTCTTATCCAGAGCAGATAGAATTATTGCAGAAGGTAACAATAAACCATTTCTCCTGACCTAATACAAAGCATAATACACTCTCTCTTTCATTAATTAGGTACATATATAGCTTGAATTATAATACATGGATTTATTGTTTTGTCCTTTTAGGGGATTAGACTGCAAGTATTCTTAAGAGGCTCTATAACGAGCTTTCTTTATCTGTTAGTCCCCCGTTATAATAGTATGACGTGTCAAGCAAGCAGTTTTTTTTTTTTTTTTTTTTTTTTTCTGTTGTCTTCCTTTCCTTGCTGTCCTGGAGAAGAGACAAGGACACCTTTAATTCCTATCAATGGGAATCCTAGTATCTGTAAAATCAGCAGCTCAGGGAGAGGCTGACAACATGTAAAACACTGCAGTAACACACACAGCGAGGGCAGAATAAATCAGCTTAAAGGGAGTACTTATCAATGTCAGGTTTTAAGCCTGAGTCTTACCACTGCCGCCTCAGGATTTATCAGGAAAAAATGTGCAAATGTCCCAATTGCAGTTCCCCCTTATCCTGGCTGTATGTCAGAATATTCTCCTCTCACCGAAGATCTCCAGCTACATACGGCCAGCCCTGCAAACAGCGAGAAATCTGAAGCTGCTGAAGATTCGGGGCTGTTTGGAAAAGGTAAGTCTCGGAATGTAGGGACCAGCCTTTACCTTAAAGATCTTCTTTGTGCCTTGATATGAACCGGCCTCCTTGCTTGTTACACCTTAGCCGGGCACTGCTGATTTTAGGGCAGCTCCTGTATCACGCCCCGGGAAACACCTGCATTGGTTGAATCTCCACTGACTGAGTCTTGCCGCCAGACACCGCCACCCACCTGAGCGGCCACTTTGCAGGCTTTTGACCGGTTCCGGCTGCTACAAGTCACAGCGTCGCCTCCAGTAGATCCGATGCCTCAATTCTAGGCTACTCCGCTTCTCTTTCACAGTGCAGCCGTACAGCTGACCAGATGCCCTGCCACGCGTTTGTCTGCGCCTGGTTCCAATAAGCTTCCACACCACAACTGCCTCACTCTCCGACCACAGTCTGCAATCCCCGGGGAGCGACCGGTAGGATATCCCCTGCTTATCCTCTGCCTTCAGCCCCAGCGGGGCATGGACATTTTCAAGGAGGTGAGCATTTCTTTTCCCTTTTCCTCCCAATCAACTTAAGGGTAATTGTCCTTTTTTCAGCATTAAAATTTCCAGCGAACAGATCGCTTAGCTGAATCAGCTATTGGAGACTCCAAACTCGGGCGGGCCGTAGCCACGCAGAGCGCCACACAGCAATCCCGGGTAACTCTCCCGGGCAAGTGGCTAGGAGCGGGGAGACGATAGACTAGTGTTCTCTCACAACACCTGTGTGCAGCAGGTAATCTGCACAGCTCCTCCCCCAACGGAAGTCTCCTGCACCCTACATTATATTTATTAACCCCTAACCTGCCGCCCCCAATGTCGCCGCAACCTACCTACACTTATTAACTCCTAATCTGCCATCCCCAATGTCGCCGCCACTATATTAAATGTATTAACCCCTAAACCTAAGTCTAACCCTAACACCCCCTAATTGAAATATAATTAAAATAAATCTAAATAAAATTTCTATCATTAACTAAATTATTCCTATTTAAAACGAAATACTTACCTGTAAAATAAACCCAAAGCTAGCTACAATATAACTAATAGTTACATTGTAGCCACCTTAGGGTTTATTTTTATTTTACAGGCAAGTTTGTATTTATTTTAACTAGGTAGAATAGTTATTAAATAGTTATTAACTTTTTAATAACTACCTAGATAAAATAAATACAAATTTACCTGTAAAATAAAACCTAACCTAAGTTACACTAACACCTAACATTACACTACAATTAAATAAATTAACTAAATTAAATACAATTAAATAAATTAAATTAGCTAAAGTACAAAAAAAAACAAACACTAAATTACAGAAAATAAAAAACAAATTACAGATCTTTAAACTAATTACACCTAATATAATAGCCCTATCAAAATAAAAAAAAAAAGCCCCCCCAAAATAAAAAAAAAACCCTTGCCTAAACTAAACTACCAATAGCCCTTAAAAGGGCCTTTTGCGGGGCATTGCCCCAAAGTAATGTATTAAGAGACCAAAGTAAATTTACAAATTAAATATTAAGAGACCAAAGTAAATTACACTTAATCACAAAAGAAAGAAATCTGGTATTCATGTTCCTTTATACATTTAGCAGAAATTTTGTTTGTAAATGCCAAGAAACACGTTGTTATATTTAGCACAGTTACCGTGCTTTTAATAAATAAAAAAGTCCTACTGGTTAAAAAATATAGTTCTACATTAATTTGCTGTATTTTTTGAGGGAATGGAATATGTATCTCTGAAGAGGATTTCATTTGGAGATTGATACATTTTTCTTATTACATATAGTGTTATCTTGTCATAATTGTGTTATACTTTTCCACTTCTTCAAAGAAGCTAAAATCTATGTAGATATGGATTTTTATAGGCTCCCCTATCCGATCTGAGTCACCATAGATAGTACTTGGAGCAGTAAATTGCACGTTGCACAATGTAAATATAAGTTGCATTTTATGATCCTTTGTAAACAAAATGTTCTTAGAAGATCTAGAGCCACATGGGGAGTTAACTTAGATAATTTATTTTTTTAGAAACTAGAGATTAGAGGTCTCTTGCACTTCTGATGTTAAAGGGGGTATTTATTATAATTATTTGTAAGCTACTGCAGTAAAATAAGTTTTATCTCAAAAATTTGTGAGAGGCTGGAATCCAGATGCAGGTAACTGCTCATCCTTATGTACATGAGCATGGATAAATAACTGGATAAAAGATAGGGAGCAACGAGTAGTAGTAAATGGATCATACTCAGATTGGACAAAGGTAATCAGTGGCGTCCCCCAGGGATCAGTACTGGGCCCTGTTCTTTTTAATATTTTTATAAATGACTTGGAGCAAGGATTAAATAGCGACATCTCTATTTTTGCAGATGATACTAAGTTAAGTAAGGTCATAAGGTCAGAGCAGGACGAACTGTCTTTACAAAGGGATTTGCTAAAATTAGAACTATGGGCAAGTGAATGGAAAATGAGATTTAATACGGAAAAATGCAAGGTTCTACATTTTGGAAGTAAAAATAAGCAGGCTGCGTATTTTTTAAATGGGACAAGACTTAGCCAAACACAGGAGGAAAGGGATTTGGGAGTAGTAATAGATAACAAGCTAAAAATGGGTGCACAATGCAGGGCAGCGGCTTCAAAGGCTAATAAGATACTAGCATGTATTAAAAGAGGCATTGATTCAAGGGAGGAAAGCATAATTCTGTCATTATATAAAGCCCTGGTAAGACCTCACCTTGAGTTTGGAGTGCAGTTCTGGGGACCAATTGCTATAAAAGATATTGCAGAACTAGAAAAAGTTCAGAGAAGGGCCACAAAGCTAATAAGGGGATTGGAGAAATTAACCTATGAGGAGAGGCTAGCCAAACTGGGTCTGTTTTCTTTAGAAAAAAGGCGCTTGAGAGGTGACATGATTACTTTATATAAATATATTCAAGGCCCATATACAGAGATGGCAGAAGCTCTGTTTATTCCAAGAAAATTGTTTCTGACAAGAGGTCATAATTTAAGGTTGGAGGAAAGGAGATTTAATCTCCTGCAACGGAAACGTTTTTTCACTGTGAGAGCAATAAAATTGTGGAACTCATTACCAAAGGAGGTAGTGAATGCCAATACCATAGATACATTTAAAAATAGTCTGGATAAGTTTCTGTATACAAACAAAATTCATGGATATGATTGCTAGTATTAAATGGGTCACATTTTAATGGGGTTATTTAAGCTTAACTGGAGCTTTTTGTAAGTATTTTAGATTTGTATAGGTTGAACTCGATGGACTTCAGTCTTTTTTTCAACCTTATCTACTATGTTACATTCCTGCAAGAGGGGGATGGAATGAGACAGGTCCTGTATAGAGAGTGGCTTGTGAAGTCTGGAAAGCCCAGTTACTGTCCACAGTCAGGGTCAAGGTCAAACCAAGAAGATGATCAGCCAATCGGAATTAAATTAGAAAAAATCCTATTGGCTGATGCAATCAGCCAATAGGATTGAACTTCAATCCTATTGACTGATCCAATCAGCCAATAGGATTGAGCTTGCATTCTATTGGCTGATTGGAACAGCCAATAGAATTTCAGCTCAATCCTATTTCTACCTTAATTCCGATTGGCTGATAGAATTCTATCAGCCAATTGGAATCTAAGGGACGCCATCTTGGATGACGTCACTTAAAGAGATATTTATTACGAAGAAGCAGTCGTTTGAAGAGGGTGCTCCGCGTCGGATATCTTGAAGATGGAGCCGCTCCGTGTCGGAAGGATGAAGATAGAAGATGCCATCTGGATGAAGACTTCTGCCCGTCTGGAGGACCACTTCTGCCAGCTTCGTTGAGGACATATTGCTGCTTGGATGAAGACTTCTCCCGGTAAGTGAATCTTCGGGGGTTAGTGTTAGGATTTTTTTAAGGGTGTATTGGGTGGGTTTATTTTTTAGGTTAGGGCTTTGGGCAGCAAAAGAGCTAAATTCCCTTTTAAGGGCAATGCCCATCCAAATGCCTTTTTCAGGGCAATGGGGAGCTTAGGTTTTTTAGTTAGTATTTCATTTGGGGGGTTGGTTGTGTGGGTGGTGGGTTTTACTGTTGGGGGGGTTGTTTGTATTTTTTTTGCAGGTAAAAGAGCTGATTACTTTGGGGCAATGCCCCGCAAAAGGCCTTTTTATGGGTTATTGATAATTTAGTTTAGGCTAGGGTTTTTTTTATTTGGGGGGGCTTTTTTTATTTTATAGGGCTATTAGATTAGGTGTAATTAGTTTAAAGATCTCAATTTGTTTTTTATTTTCTGTAATTTAGTGGGGTTTTTTGTAATTTAGCTAATTTAATTTAGTTTATTTAATTGTATTTAATTTAGTTAATTTATTTAATTGTAGTGTAGTGTTAGGTGTTAGTGTAACTTAGCACAACAAGATAAAAATACAGCGCTAAGCCTAAAGGTTACAACTTACCACTACCAGACCACTTCCCTTAAAATGGACACAAAAGGCAGTACAAAAATGAAATAAGGAGAGGGCGCTAAAAAGCTCGAAGTAACCAACACATTTATTCCATTAACATCTAGTTAAATATCAAAGATTATCAAGGATAAAAAATCCCCCTTATACTGGGTTAATAGGTAATACAATATTGCATATTCATAAAAACAATATAAAAGACAATAAAAATACAATGGCAAAGAATATAAAAGATAATTCGCCAATACACCACCTTATATCGCAAAAAAACACCTACAAATAATCATAAGTGATGCTATTGCATATAACAAAGAGCAAAATATACTTCTCCATAACTGAAGAGAAGAAAATTACCAAGTCCGTGTCTACGGTTAGAGGCAACAAAATTGAATGTTACTGTGGCCACATGTAACAATGTAACAGATGGTAACTTAAGAAGCAGGTAGAAGCGAATGGCAAATCTTGTTAGTGTTAACTGTGTTGCATCAATAATATGTAACAGCCTTGGTGCAGAAATACACACAGCCCGCCGGATCCCTTTACTTTCAGGTCGGTAATTTTATCACACCACTGCTCACCTTCAGGGGAAGTCAGAATGATGGCACTTACCCCACTTTTCAAAAAGCAGCTAGTGTATCTGTATTTCAAATTCACAAAACTGCCGGGCCACAGTCTTGTCAAGTCGGCGTCTCGTGTGATTTATATCACTACTCACAGTTCCTATGCGTGGAAGATGCCGACAGGATCCCTGCAGTGACATAGTTCGTGTTCCAAAAGTAGGCGGCCCGCACTTAGCGTGTGTCACGCTCGGGTTAAACTAGGTACCTAGTGTGAAAGTGTTGTTCTTAACAGGACAAACAGCTCAGCTTCCTTCAACGCATTTCTCCCGTTATGTAGGGCTTTTTCAAGATAGCAGCTGTTCCTGGAACCATGTTTAAAAACCTGCCGCTTAGATTCCATTGGTTAAGTTCCATCTTAATTATTTCTTAAGGTGGAAATTTCTTTAAGGTGATATTCTGGACCAAGACGACATTGTTTATATTAATGTTAATTTGAACCAGCAGAAATGTAGCCTGAATTTTCCTAAACAGTTTTAAGGTAGGAATATATTAATAAAAAGGTGGTATATGGCAAAAAAAATAAAAATTATTTATGTTATCATAACAAATTTCTAACTGTGTTGTACATAAAGTAGCAAATATTTGGACATCAATAACATGTCGAAACATTTAAGGATTATGTCATACCTCTGACAGTGTTCAACACATTTTTCCTGATATTGTATATGAAAAAAAAATTTGTAAACCATACGAATATGAAAAATCCAAATGGATTAGACAAATATCTTATATTTACACCAGCCTGTGATACGATTATATTCCCTATTGCAATCAGATTTTTTTCTAATTCTAGTATAGATGTAGTTATTACATCACTTTTAAAATAAAGGGGAGGAGTATGGAAAGAGGTTGTTTTATTACACAACAGGAATGAGGCCTTCAATTTAAAACAAACAGATGTAGATAAATTATTTAGAGGTTGCTTTACACTCCCAAAAAGGGGGATAAATCAATTTCTGAGTTTAACCCTTTAGGAAAAAGGGTATCTAGTTTGTATATTATCTCTGATTCTTTCCTCAAAAGCTTATTTTCAAAGTTGCCCCCTCTCCAGTTTCCCTTAACTATACATATACCCCAGAATATAAAATGTTTTAAATTGTTGCTATGAATTTCTCTGAAATGTTTGTATAAATGGGTATCGAGATTTCCTTTTTCTATATTACAGAGATGTTCTCTAATCCTATCTCTCAACATCCTGGTGGTCTCGCCAATGTAGAATAAATTGCATGAACATTTTATTAAGTATACAACTCCTTTTTGTGAACATCTAATAGTGTCTTTAATGTTGAAACTATCCCCCAGTTCTTGGTGAGTGTATCAATGTGCTTTTTGTACTATATCTACAAGCTCTACATGTGTGGCACGGGAAAAAAAAAACACTCAAATTCAGCCCCTTTAGGTCTTTATCAACCTTAGTTTTACCCTCTTTCTTAAGTTCACTGGGAGCCAATATTTGCTTCAGATTTTTTGCTTTTCTAAATATCATTTTTGGTTTATATGTTAGAGACTCTCCTATCAGAGGGTCTTCTTTTAAAATATGCCAATGTCTATTAATTATTTTCTTAATGGCCATATGATTTTCACTATAGTCTGTTATAAAGGCTACATTAAATTCATTGCTACTTTCTGGAGTCGGGGATATGGTGTTGTCCTTATATTGGAGTAAAGAACTTCTCTCTGTCCCATATGCTCTATTAATAGCTCTTCCTAATTCCTGGTCTGTGTAGCCCCTATCATTAAACCTTTTTTGTAGGATATGCATCTGTGTTTCAAAATCAGTTTGTCTTGAGCAGTTCTTTCTAATTCTCAAGAACTGTCCGGTAGGTATATTTTCCTTCCATCTCTTAAGGTGGCAACTTTTTTTATGGACATAATTATTGCAATCTACCTTTTTAAAAAAGGTCCTGGTGGCAAGATTACCTTTATCTACAAATATTTCTAAATCTAGAAACGAAATTGATTCTTTGCTATACTCATAAGTGAAGTGTAGGCCCCTATCATTAGCATTCATATCCTGAAAAAAATGTTTTATGTCTTCCGATCCTCTCCAGATTATCAAAATGTCATCAATGTACCTTTTGAAGAGCACAAGGTCCGCACCAAACTCATGCACACTGAGGAACTGGTCTTCCCAGTCCCCCATAAAAATATTTGCTTAGCTTGGCGCAAACCTCGTGCCCATCGATGTACCTTCTAACTGTAAAAAGTATTTATTGTTAAACTCAAAATAGTTGTTCTCTAAAATGAACTTAATACTTTCCAAAATAAATTGGCCCTTTTCTGGGTTCACTTCCTCATCTTTACATAAAATGTTTTCTACTGCCTGTAGCCCCTTGGTATGGTCTATAACCGTATACAATGAAGTAACATCACTAGTTTCTATGATAAGATTTCTTTCATGTAATTGGCAAGAGTCCATGAGCTAGTGACGTATGGGATAAACATTCCTACCAGGAGGGGCAAAGTTTCCCAAACCTCAAAATGCCTATAAATACACCCCCCCCACCACACCCACAATTCAGTTTTACAAACTTTGCCTCCTATGGAGGTGGTGAAGTAAGTTTGTGCTAGATTTCTACGTTGATATGCGCTTCGCAACATGCTGAAGCCCGGCTTTCCTCTCAGAGTGCAGTGAATGACAGAGGGATGTGAAGGGAGTATTGCCTATTGAATGCTATGGTCATCCTATAGGGGATCTATTTCATAGGTTTTCTGTTATAGGTCGTAGAGATTCTTCTCCTACCTCCCTTTTCAGATCGACGATATACTCTTATATACCATTTCCTCTGCTGATTCTTGTTTCAGTACTGGTTTGGCTATCTACTATATGTAGATGAGTGTCTTTTGGTAAATATGTCTTATTTTATTTATGACACGCTCAGCTATGGTTTGGCACTTTATATGTAAAGTTCTAAATATATGTTTTATACTTATATTTGCCATGATTCAGGTTAATCAGTATATCTCCTTCTTACAGGCTGTCAGTTTCATTTCAAATTTGACTTTTCTTTCTAAATTGCGGGCTGTTAGGCTCGCGGATGCAAAAAATGCTAGAATTTATTGCGTCATTTTTGGCGCAAGACTTTTTTGGCGTGAGAATTACGTTTGTTGACGTTAATGACGTCATTTCCGGCATCGTAGTTGACGCAGAGAGTTTTCACGTAGTTGCGTCATCTATGACGCTCGTGTTTGTTGCAGACGTTTTTGGCGCCAAAAAATTTGTCAATTGTGGGCGTCATACTTGCCGCCAGTTTTTTTGACATTATTTAAGTCTTTGTTTCTTTTTGCTTCTGGTTTCCAGAGGCTTATTCTGTTTGCATTTTTTCCCATTCCTGAAACTGTCATTTAAGGAATTTGATAATTTTGCTTTATATGTTGTTTTTTCTATTACATATTGCAAGATGTCACAATATGACCCTGTATCAGAATCTACTTCTGGAATGCTGCTGCCTGATGTCGGTTCTACCAAAGCTAAGTGCATTTGTTGTAAACTTGTGGTAACTGTTCCTCCGGCTGTAGTTTGTGTTAGTTGTCATGATAAACTTTCAAAAGCAGACAATATTTCCATTAGTAGTAGTCCATTACCTGTTGTTGTTCCTTCAACATCTAATGTTCAGGATATTCCTGTTAATGTAAGAGAATTTGTTTCTAATTCTATTCAGAAGGCCCTGTCTGTTATACCTACTTCTAATAAACGTAAAAGGTCTTTAAAACTTCTCATAAATTAGGTGAATTTTTAAATGACCGCCAACATTCTGATTTATCTATCTCTGATGAGGATCTATCTGGTTCAGAAGATTCTGCCTCAGATATTGACACTGAAAATGTTTTCATATTTATTTAAGATGGAGTTTATTCGTTCTTTAGTAAAAGAGGTGTTGATTGCATTAGATATGGAGGAGTCTAGTCCTCTTGATATTAAAATCAGTAAACGTTTACATTTGTTTTTTAAACCTCATGTAGTTATTCCAGAGGTTTTTCCAGCTCCTGATGCTATTTCAGATGTAATTTCTAGGGAATGGAATAGTTTGGGTACTTCATTTACTCCTTCTTTAAGGTTTAAGAGACTGTACCCTTTGCCGGCTGATAGATTGGAGTTTTGGGAAAAAATCCCCAAAGTTGATGGGGCTATCTCTACTCTTGCTAAACGTACTACTATTCCTACGGGAAAAATAGTACTTCTTTTAAAGATCCTTTAGATAGGAAGCTTTAATCTTTTCTAAGGAAGGCTTATTTATGTTCAGGTAATCTTCTTAGGCCTGCTATTTCTTTGGCTGATGTTGCTGCAGCTGCAACTTTTTGGCTGGAGGCTTTAGCGCAACAAGTACCAGATCATAATGTGTATAGCATTGTTAAGCTTCTTCAACATGCTAATAATTTAATTTGTGATGCCATTTTTGATAGTTTAAAATTTTGAATCGTTATGTAAGAATTCCAACATTTAAAATGGTGACTATAAGGACTATTTTGCCTTTTGTTCTGCAAGGGCATTATATGTCCACAATAGACTTACAGGATGCATATCTTTATATTCCAATTCATCCAGATCACTATCAGTTCCTGAGATTCTCTTTTCTAGACAAGCATTACCAATTTGTTGCTCTTCCTTTTTGCCTTGCAACAGCTCCAAGTATCTTCTCAAAGGTTCTCGGTGCCCTTCTCTCTGTAATCAGAGAGCGGGGTATTGCGGTGTTTCCTTATTTGGATGATATCTTGGTACTTGCTCAGTCTTAACATTCTCACACGAATCAACTTGTGTTGTTTCTTCAAAAACATGGTTGGAGGATCAATTTACCAAAAAGCTCCTTGATTCCTCAGACAAGGGTAACCTTTTTGGGATTCCAAATAGATTCAGTATCCATGACTTTGTCTCTAACAGACAAAAGACGACTGAAATTGGTTTCAGCTTGTCGGAACCTTCAGTCTCAATCATTCCCTTCAGTAGCTATGTGCATGCAAGTTTTAGGTCTCATGACTGCAGCATCGGACGCGATCCCCTTTGCTCGTTTTCACATGAGACCTCTTCAGCTTTGTATGCTGAACCTTTGGTGCAGGGATTATACAAAGATATCACAATTGATATCCTTAAAAATCCCAATACTCAACTATCTCTGACTTGGTGGTTAAATCACCACCGTTTAGTTCAAGGGGCCTCTTTTCTTCATCCAACCTGGACTGTGATTTCAACAGATGCGAGTCTTTCAGGTTGGGGAGCTGTCTGGGGATCTCTGACAGCGCAGGGGGTTTGGAAATCTCAAGAGGCGAGATTACCAATCAATATTTTGGAACTTTTTAGAGCTCTTCAGTTCTGGCCTCTTCTGAAAAGAGAATCGTTTATTTGTTTTCAGACAGACAATGTCACAACCATTGCGTATGTCAATCATCAAGGTGGGACTCACAGTCCTCAGGCTATGAAAGAAGTATCTTGGATACTTGCATGGGCGGAATCCAGCTCCTGTCTAATCTCTGCGGTTCATATCCCAGGTATAGACAATTGGGAAGCGGATTATCTCAGTCGCCAGACTTTACATCCGGGAGAATGGTCTCTTCACCCAGATGTGTTTCTTCAGATTGTTCAGATGTGGGGGCTTCCAGAAATAGATCTGATGGCTTCTCATCTAAACAGGAAACTTCCCAGGTATCTATCCAGATCCAGGGATTCTCAGGCGGAAGCAGTGGATGCGTTGTCACTTCCTTGGAATTATCAACCTGCTTATATCTTTCTGCCTCTACACTGTGTGCAGAATTATTAGGCAAATGAGTATTTTGACCACATCATCCTCTTTATGCATGTTGTCTTACTCCAAGCTGTATAGTCTCGAAAGCCTACTACCAATTAAGCATATTAGGTGATGTGCATCTCTGTAATGAGAAGGGGTGTGGTCTAATGACATCAACACCCTATATCAGGTGTGCATAATTATTAGGCAACTTCCTTTCCTTTGGCAAAATGGGTCAAAAGAAGGACTTGACAGGCTCAGAAAAGTAAAAAATAGTGAGATATCTTGCAGAGGGATGCAGCACTCTTAAAAAAGCTTCTGAAGCGTGATCATCGAACAATCAAGAGTTTCATTCAAAATAGTCAACAGGGTCGCAAGAAGCGTGTGGAAAAACCAAAGCGCAAAATAACTGCCCATGAACTGAGAAAAGTCAAGCGTGCAGCTGCCAAGATGCCACTTGCCACCAGTTTGGCCATATTTCAGAGCTGCAACATCACTGGAGTGCCCAAAAGCACAAGGTGTGCAATACTCAGAGACATGGCCAAGGTAAGAAAGGCTGAAAGACGACCACCACTGAACAAGACACACAAGCTGAAACGTCAAGACTGGGCCAAGAAATATCTCAAGACTGATTTTTCTAAGGTTTTATGGACTGATGAAATGAGAGTGAGTCTTGATGGGCCAGATGGATGGGCCCGTGGCTGGATTGGTAAAGGGCAGAGAGCTCCAGTCCGACTCAGACGCCAGCAAGGTGGAGGTGGAGTACTGGTTTGGGCTGGTATCATCAAAGATGAGCTTGTGGGGCTTTTTCAGGTTGAGGATGGAGTCAAGCTCAACTCCCAGTCCTACTGCCAGTTTCTGGAAGACACCTTCTTCAAGCAGTGGAACAGGAAGACGTCTGCATCCTTCAAGAAAAACATGATTTTCATGCAGGACAATGCTCCATCACACGCGTCCAAGTACTCCACAGCGTGGCTGGCAAGAAAGGGTATAAAAGAAGAAAATCTAATGACATGGCCTCCTTGTTCACCTGATCTGAACCCCATTGAGAACCTGTGGTCCATCATCAAATGTGAGATTTACAAGGAGGGAAAACAGTACACCTCTCTGAACAGGCTGTGGTTGCTGCTGCACGCAATGTTGATGGTGAACAGATCAAAACACTGACAGAATCCATGGATGGCAGGCTTTTGAGTGTCCTTGCAAAGAAAGGTGGCTATATTGGTCACTGATTTGTTTTTGTTTTGTTTTTGAATGTCAGAAATGTATATTTGTGAATGTTGAGATGTTATATTGGTTTCACTGGTAAAAATAAATAATTGAAATGGGTATATATTTGTTTTTTGTTAAGTTGCCTAATAATTATGCACAGTAATAGTCACCTGCACACACAGATATCCCCCTAAAATAGCTATAACTAAAAACAAACTAAAACCTACTTCCAAAACTATTCAGCTTTGATATTAATGAGTTTTTTGGGTTCATTGAGAACATGGTTGTTGTTCAATAATAAAATTAATCCTCAAAAATACAACTTGCCTAATAATTCTGCACTCCCTGTAGTTCTTCTTCCAAGAGTGATTTCCAAAATCATAATGGAACGTTCGTTTGTACTGCTGGTGGTGTTCTTCTCATAAGTTCTCTTGGCATTCTTTTAGAATTCCTAGAATTTTACAGTTTCTTCAGGATGGTTTGGATAAGGGTTTGTCTGCAAGTTCCTTGAAAGGACAAATCTCTGCTCTTTCTGTTCTGTTTCACAGAAAAATTGCTAATTTTCCTGACATTCGTTGTTTTGTACAGGCTTTGGTTCGTATCAAGCCTGTCATTAAGTCAATCTCTCATCCTTGGAGTCTTAATTTGGTTTTGAGAGCTTTACAGGCTCCTCCGTTTGAGCCTATGCATTCTCTGGATATTAAGTTACTTTCTTGGAAAGTATTGTTTCTTTTGGCTATCTCTTCTGCAAGAAGAGTTTCTGAATTATCTGCTCTTTCTTGTGAGTCTCCTTTTCTAATTTTTCATCAGGATAAGGCGGTTTTGCGGACTTCATTTAAATTTTTACATAGGGTTGTGAATTCCAACAACATTAGTAGAGAAATTGTTGTCCCTTCGTTGTGTCCTAATCCTAAGAATTCTTTGGAAAAATCTTTGCATTCTTTGGATGTGGTAAGAGCTTTGAAATATTATGTTGAAGCTACTAAAGATTTCAGAAAGACTTCTAGTCTATTTGTTATCTTTTCTGGTCCTAAGAAAGGTCAGAAAGCTTCTGCTATTTCTTTGGCTTCTTGGTTAAAACTTTTGATTCATCATGCTTATGTAGAGTCGGGTAAATCCCTGCCTCAGAGGATTACGGCTCATTCTACTAGGTCAGTTTCTACTTCCTGGGCTTTTAAGAATGAAGCTTCTGTTGATCAGATTTGCAAAGCAACAACTTGGTCTTCTTTGCATACTTTTACTAAATTCTACCATTTTTATGTTTTTTCTTTTTCAGAAGCAGTTTTTGGTAGAAAAGTTCTTCAGGCAGCTGTTTCAGTTTGATTCTTCTGCTTATAATTTCAGTTTTTTTCATTATAAGATTAAAACTTTTTGATTTGGGTTGTGGATTCTTTTTTCAGCGGAATTGGCTGTCTAAATTTTTATCCCTCCCTCTCTAGTGACTCTTGCGTGGAGTTCCACATCTTGGGTATTTGCTATCCCATACTTCACTAGCTCATGGACTCTTGCCAATTACATGAAAGAAAACATAATTTATGTAAGAACTTACCTGATAAATTAATTTCTTTTATATTGGCAAGAGTCCATGAGGCCCACCCTTTTTGTGGTGGTTATGATTTTTTTGTATAAAGCACAATTATTCCAATTCCTTGTTGATGCTTTCGCTCCTTTCTTATCACCCCACTTCTTGGCTATTCGTTAAACTGAATTGTGGTTGTGGTGGGGGTGTATTTATAGGCATTTTGAGGTTTGGGAAACTTTGCCCCTCCTGGTAGGAATGTATATCCCATACGTCACTAGCTCATGGACTCTTGCCAATATGAAAGAAATGAATTTATCAGGAAAGTTCTTACATAAATTATGTTTTTCTTCCCATTGAATATTTTCTACTAGTTATAGTACTTGTGTGGAATCCCACAGATATGTACCCAGATTCCTTACATATTTTTGAAGAAAAATATCTACATATCTCGATAAATTACAAGTAATGGATCCAATTCCAGAAATTATAGGTCTCCCCGGGGGATTTGTAAGTCTCTTATGAACTTTGGGGAGAAAGTAGAAGATAGGGATTCTGGGAAAATCTGGGTATAAGAATTTAAATTCATTCTCATTCAACATTCCCTTATCTTTTCCTTTCTCAAGAATATTCAAAAGATTCTTTCTAATTTTGTTTGTTGTATTTAGTTCCAATATTTTATAAGTCTTTGAATCACTAAGGATCCTGTTTGCTTCAGTAATTTAATCGACCTTATTCATATTCACAACCTCTCCCCCTTTGTCCGCTGGCTTTATGACTACTTGTTTGTTCTTCTGTAATTTTTCGATGATATCTCTATCTTTTTTTGTCAGATTAAATTTTGGTTTGAGTTTTTTAGGATCATAGTCTCTCAGATCTCGAAGCACCATTTTTTGATTTTGGTCTTAAATTTGTATGTGCAATTTTTTTTATCCAATTCAGTCTCTACTTTTGCAAATTTAGAAAAATTTAACTGTTTCTCGATGGGATTCTTAATAAAATAGAGTAAAATAAAGTGTAAGCTTTCTTACAAATTGTTTAATATGTATATGTGTGTCAAATTTGTTGAGGATTTTTGTTGGAGCAAAGGACATACCTAAAGAAAGAAGCCGTTTCTCATCATCTTCAAATTCTGTATTACTTAGATTGAAGATACCAGTATGTTCTAACACTACCTCACTCTTTTGGCCTCTCCTTCTATTTTGTCCTCCTCTTTGTCCTCTAGCTGTCTTGTCTTTTGATTTAGCGGAGTGTAGAATTTTTCTCTCCTGTCTAAGGCTAAGAGATTTTTTGAACTGCCCTCTCTCAGAGGGCTGATCTCTAAAAAATCTTTTTCTGTTTGATTAGGGAAGTTGTTTCCATTATCATGTATTTCATCAAATTGTGAAAATCTATTATTAGTCTCTATTTTCCAACTATCTGCTCTTGGTCTGTATGGCTGATTTATATAGGGTCTTTCATTTGAATATGAGTTAGTATATGAACTCTTAAAAAAAGGATTTGGATGTGAATTATAGTTTCTATTACTATTATAATATCTATTACTATTATGATAGTTCCTATTGCCATTGTGATGTCTCTCTAAGTTTTGATAGTGCATTTTATAATTTGGATGATTATGGTAATTTCGTTGGTAAGGTTGATAAAATGATCTAGAATTCAGTTGTGTCATATGATCAGAGTTTATTCTCCAATTGGAGTGTGTATAATTAGTATTAGAGGGTCCTGAGGGGAAAATATATACATTATATTCTTTAAAGGGACAGTCTACACTAAAATTTATATTGTTTAAAAAGATAGACAACGCCTTTACTACCCATTCCCCAGCTTTGCATAACCAATATTGTTATATTAATATACTTTATAACATTTAAAACTCTTAATTTCTGCCTGTTTCTAAGCCAGTATAGACAGCCTCTTATCACATGCTCTTTTATTTGCTTTTCACAGCAGGAGACTGCTAGTTCATGTAGGCCATATAGATAACATTGTGTTCACGCCCGAGGAGTTATTTACGATTTCACCCGAGGAGTTATTTAAGATTTAGCACAACACAGTACTAAATGCAAGTCAATAGATAATAAATAAAAAGTCATGTGATCAGGGGGCTGTCAGAAGAGGCTTAGATACAAGGTAATCACAGAGGTAAAAAAATATATTAATATAACTGTGTTTTTTATGCAAAACTGGGGAATGGGTAATAAAGGGATTATCTATCTTTTAAAACAATAAAAATTCTATTGAAGACTGTCCCTTTAAATGTAATATTCGAATTCTGCAATATTCAAAACAGAAACATTCAAATTGATATATTTGTATCTATTATGTATCAATTTACTAAATTCCCTACCAAATGAATTATTGAACTTCTGAATAGTATTTGTGAAATTAAATGTTACATTCAATCTAATTATAAACATTCAAATTCAAAAGTGATATTCGAAAACTGTAAATAACATTTGATTATAGAATTTTTAAGAATATTCATCCTTATCAACATTCGATTATGTAAATCGAATTTCTTCAATAACATTCGTTCTAGCATTCAAATTCAAATATAAACAAATTCGCCCATCCCTAGAGAACAGGTAAAATAATCATGTTTACTAATCAGCTAATTATTTCACCTGTGCTCCAGTTCAGATCTGGCCTGTTAGGGAGGTCTGAGGACAGGTTTAAAAACCAGCGCTCTATAATAACAAATCAGCCAAGTTTTTAAAACAAATTAACTTCCTTTTTACTGCAATTGTTTTTCAATAGCCAAACTCCACTCACCTATTTGCCCTATTTGGATGAACCATTCAGGGCTTTTGTCTGCATATGTTGATTGATTTCATTCAATAGTGTGTAGTGTTGCTAACAGGGGATGTGTGCAATTAACCTGTTGTGTTTCAAAACCATAGAGATATGTGTGTTTGTATTTCTAAGGATTTGATTGGAGCATTATCAGTACAGTGTGTGTGTGTGTTGTGTTATTGATTTTACACATTTTTATTAATGTAAAAGTGTTCATTATACGATTTGTCAGCTGAACTGGTGGCTTATGTGTCAGTTTGGTGAGGTTCCATATGTCATCCATTATGGCTGGGATCATATCAGTGTATTTTGAACATGCGCAAAACCAATATCACATACAAAAAGGTTTTCGGGTTGACAGTAGTAAGTTAAAAAGTGTTGTCTCTCTGGGGTTTATCAAGTAATTTTAACTGTTGAATTTAATCACTTTAACAAGGTACTTTAATATGAAATTAAAGGGACTTGAAACCCAAAATGTTTATTTCATGATTCAGATAGAGAATACAATTTTAAACAACTTTCCAATTTACTTCTATTATTTAATTTGCTTCCTTCTCTTGTTATCCTTTGCTGAAAAGGTTTATATAGGCAAGCTCAGGAGCAGCAGATAACCTAGGTTCTAGCTGTTGATTGGTGGCTGCATATAGATACTTATTGTCATTGGCTCACCCATGTGTTCCATTAGAAACCATTAGTGCATTGCTGCTCCTTCAACAAATGATACCAAGAGAATGAAACAAATTAGACAATAGGAGTAAATTAGAAAGTTGTTTAAAATTATATTCTCTATCTGAATCATGAAAGAACATTTTTGGGTTTCATGTCCCTTTAAGTATCAAGAATTTAGACTGTGATCTAAAAACAGGACACAACGTACTAAGTAATGGGACATTTTTTACTGAAATGATAGAAATGTTGGCTAACAGTAAAAAAGCGATTTGAGAGCGTGTCAACACCAAAAGTGGCTCATCGCTAGTCATTAACATGATAAATTGTGATTAATCCCTTATTAAAAAGAACAACTATGAAATAAATATAACAGTTTGTATAGTAGTTCAGTTTTTTTTTTAACCTATGATCTTCACATGGATTTTATATTAAAAATAACCTATCGCGCATATAAAAGAGCAGCATTTAAACATATTTAAAAAGAAAGAAATACAGAAGTATTGGTTTAATTTCTGCAGATACTCATTGGTTGATATGGGCAACCCCCAAAACTCTATTGATGTAGAGAGACATTTATTAATTCTGGACAGGGAAATATATTTTTCTAAAAGCAAAACACTAACAAATTTAAAAACATAATTTATGTAAGAACTTACCTGATAAATTAATTTCTTTCAAATTAGCAAGAGTCCATGAGCTAGTGATGTATGGGATATACATTCCTACCAGGAGGGGCAAAGTTTCCCAAACCTCAAAATGCCTATAAATACACCCCTCACCACACCCACAATTCAGTTTAACGAATAGCCAAGAAGTGGGGTGATAAGAAAGGAGCGAAAGCATCAAAAATAAGGAATTGGAATAATTGTGCTTTATACAAAAAAATCATAACCACCACAAAAAGGGTGGGTCTCATGGACTCTTGCTAATATGAAAGAAATTAATTCATCAGGTAAGTTCTTACATAAATTATGTTTTCTTTCATGTAATTAGCAAGAGTCCATGAGCTAGTGACGTATGGGATAGCAGATACCCAAGATGTGGAACTTCCACGCAAGAGTCACTAGAGAGGGAGGGATAAAATAAAGAAAGCCAATTCCGCTGAAAAAATAATCCACAACCCAAATCAAAAGTTTTAATCTTAATAATGAAAAAAACTGAAATCATAAGCAGAAGAATCAAACTGAAACAGCTGCCTGAAGTACTTTTCTACCAAAAACTGCTTCAGAAGAAGAGAAAACATCAAAATGGTAGAATTTAGTAAAAGTATGCAAAGAAGACCAAGTTGCTGCTTTGCAAATCTGATCAACAGAAGCTTCATTCCTAAAAGCCCAGGAAGTAGAAACTGACCTAGTAGAATGAGCCGTAATCCTTTGAGGCGGGGACTTACCCGACTCCACATAAGCATGATGAATCAAAGACTTTAACCAAGACGCCAAAGAAATGGTAGAAGCTTTCTGACCTTTCCTGGAACCAGAAAAGATAACAAATAGACTAGAAGTCTTTCTAAAATCTTTAGTAGCTTCAACATAATATTTCAAAGCTCTTACTACATCCAAAGAATGTAAAGATCTCTCCTTTGAATTCTTAGGATTAGGACACAATGAAGGGACAACAATCTCTCTACTAATGTTGTTAGAATTCACAACCTTAGGTAAAAATTGAAATGAAGTCCGCAACACCGCCTTATCCTGATGAAAAATCAGAAAAGGAGATTCACAAGAAAGAGCAGATAACTCAGAAACTCTTCTAGCAGAAGAGATGGCCAAAAGGAACAAAACTTTCCAAGAAAGTAATTTAAACTGATTTGTGGGTGTGGTGAGGGGTGTATTTATAGGCATTTTGAGGTTTGGGAAACTTTGCCCCTCCTGGTAGGAATGTATATCCCATACGTCACTAGCTCATGGACTCTTGCTAATTACATGAAAGAAATGTCCTTTTATATAAAGCTAAAAATAAAACTGAATACAATGGGGAATATGTATCAAGCTCCGAATGGAGCTTGATGCCCCGTGTTTCTGGCGAGTCTTCAGACTCGCCAGGAACAGCAGTTATGAAGCAGCGGTCACAAAGACCGCTGCTCCATAACCTGTCCGCCTGCTCTGAGCAGGCAGACAGACATCGCCGCGAGTCTGCAGGGAGCGGCGTTGCACCAGAAGCTCTTGTCAGCTGCTGGTGCAATGCTGAATACGGCAAGCGTATTGCTCACCGTATTCAGCGATGTGTGTCAGACCTGATCCGCACTATTGGATCAGGTCCGACAGACATTGATAACTAGAGGCCAATGTCTCTTTAAGCAAAAACAAATTATAATTTTGAGATACACTGTATACCATTTCCTATATATGCTTGTTCACAGTATTTTCATTTCTGTTTATTTGTCTTGTGTTTATTGTGCATCTAAAATTAAGTCAATGTTTGATACAAATGTCTAATGAACATCAAGGGTGTCCCAATGTAAAAATAAAATGGCTGGGAACCAATGTAGCAGTTTTAAGGTCAGTGTTTCATCTATTGCTTCTCCGTGGTGTCAGTCGGCACATTACCCCGTCCATGGGTCTAAGGGACCCTGTATCTAATATCTTAAAGTTCTGTCCTTCCTCCAGCTGGAACTCAAATCGCTGCAGAAGTTTTGTCATCACCACTTTGGCTTCCATCTACAGAATAGGAAATGGTAACTTTAATTCATGTAAAAAAAGGGGAATGTGAAAATGTTTCAGTAAATACACAGTATATCACTTTATTAAATATGAATATTGCATTAATATGCTTTTACACGTTTTCATCTGCTTAAAGGAACAGTCAACAACAGAATTCTTGTTGTTTAAAAAGATAGATAATCCCTTTATTACCGATTCCCCAGTTTTGCATAACCAACACAGTTATAATAATACACGTTTTACCTCTGTAATTACTTTGCATTTTAGCCTCTGCAAACTGCCCCCTTATTTCAGTTTTTTTGACAGACTTGCATTTTAGTCAATCAGTGCTGACTCCTAGGTAACTTCATGTGCATGAGCTCAATGTTATCTATATGACACACATGAACTAATGTCCTCTAGTGGTGAAAAACTGGTATAATGCATTCATATTAGAGGCAGCCTTCAAGGTCTAAGAAATTAGCATATGAGCCTACCTAGGTTTAGCTTTCAACTAAGAATACCAAGAGAGCAAAGCAAAATTGGTGATAAAAATAAATTGGAAAGTTTAAAATGACATGCCCTATTTGAATCATGAAAGTTTATTTTGGACTTGACTGTCCCTTTTAAAAAATAGAAAAGTCAAAATTAAACTTGCATGATTTAGATAGAGCATGTCATTTTAAGACACTTTTAAATTCACATCTATTTTCAAATGTGCTTCGTTCTCTTGGTATTCCTTATGAAAAAGAATACGCACATATCCTACACTAGTGGGAGCTAGCTGCTGATTGGTGCACACATTTGTCTCTTGTGACTGGCTAATTAGATGTGTTCAGCTACTAGCCAGTAGTGCAACGCTGTTCCTTCAGCAAAGGATAATAAGTGAATTAAGTTAATTTGATAATAGAAATAAATTGGAAAGATGTTTAACATTGTATGTTCTATCCAAATAATGTAAGAACATTTTGGGGTTTCCTGTCCCTTTAAATGAAAAGGGCTCCAGTGTCTATATAAGTATATATGTGTGTACAGATGTATTGTATTTATATATTTACAGCCATATATACACGTATAAATACCTCTGTACATACATATGTATATACATGGCAGGCTTCACAAGGCTAAACCTGCCACATATCTGTCCCTAATTTGCAGTTCATTATTGATCACTTCTTCTGAAGCCAAACAATGGTCACAACACAATGACAGTGACAAGCCCTGTCTTCTCCAGAAGCAAGTCCGGATTGGCTCCTCCAGCTAAGGAAAGCAGGGGGTGGAGTTTAACTATTGAAAAACAATTGCAGCAAATAAGGTGTTAATCTTTTCTACTAATGTTCAGACAGTGTTGATATGTTAATCTATTGGAAAACTGCTGAAACATTGCTGTTTACTTTTAGTGGGTCTGATCTGGCCATCCAAGGAGCTTGTGTATTTGTACATAATTCTATAAATAGTTGGAATGTTAACTGTAATACATTTATACAAATTGTATACATGATTTTGAATTAAATGTGATTATAATGTCATTTTGTTTTGAGGCTTTATCTTTAGCATAAATATGTGCAATAAGTAATGCGGCCAGTAGTAAATTCGGCCATGAGTAGCTGGTCTTCTCTATGTAAAAAAATATCGGACAACCTTGGCATAAAGGTTTAAATGTTTAAATTCCTTGGTGAATTCCCAAATAAATATTTATGCCAAACCTGACAACATTTACATGTGTTTGTAACCAAATCCTTTCTTACCTGAGCAAACACCTGACCGATACAGGAACGTGGTCCCAAAGAAAATGGGAAATAAGTAAAATATGGCCTGTGCAGCGAAAAGAAAATATAAAAAGTAAATAAGCCACCAGTAAAATACAAACTAGAAGCCATCAGCGATTATGGGAATACTGCAGAAAATTCAGGTACTTACTTGGGAGCATCTGGACTGAATCTGTCAGGATCAAAGGTGAGGGGATCTTTAAAAAACTGCTCCATTCTTCCCATTACATAGGAGTTAAACTGTGGGCAGAGTGATACATAGCTGTGATTAAACTCATAAATACATTGTTTTTTGTGTAAATATGGACAAAATAGTAGCTTTATTAAAGGGGGAGTTAAAGGAATAGTCTACTATAGAATTTTTATTGTTTAAAAAGATAGATCATCTATTTATTACCCATACCGCAGTTCTGCATAACCAACACTGTTATATTAGTATGTTAGCCTCTGCAGACTGCCCCCTTATCTCCGTTCTTTTGACAGACTTGCATTATAGTCAATCAGTGCCCTCTCATAAGTAACTCCACTGGCGTGAGAACAGTTATTTACATGGCACACATGAACTAGAGCTATCTAGCTGTGAAAAAGTGTAAACATTCACTGAGATAAGAGGCAGCCTTCAAGGACTTAGAAATTGGCATACGAGCCTAACTAGGTTTAGCTTTAAACAAAGAATAATAAGACAACAAAGCAAATTTGATTATAAAAGTAAATTGGATAATTGATTAAAATTCCATGCCCTATCTGAAGCATGAAAGTTTAATTTTGACTAGACTGTCCCTTTAAAGAGTCTGTTTCATTGTTGTAATAAAAAAAGCACTAAGCTGTGTCTTATACTTAATAGAAGTAATTGCAATATTTTTGTTCTTCTATTTAAATAGATTTTAACTTTTTTTTTTTAAACTAGATTTGTGCTTGTCCTTTACTTCCAGTCACAGCCTTACAAGGAGGAGGGGCCTCTGCAGGAAGGTTTATCTTAGCTTGATGTCATAAAACTTCTAGGCTGGTTACTATTAAATGGACATTGTACACTAGTTTTGTTTTTGCATAAATGTTTTGTAGATTATTCATTTATATAGCCCATCTGGTAGTGTTTTTATAAAAATGTATAGTTTTGCTTATTTTTTAAGAACATTGTGCTGATTTTTAGACTCCTAACCAAGCCCCACAGTGTCAGATGCATACACGTGTTTACAGACTCCAGCAGGCTCCTGTTTATGTTATCTCGGCTAGATTTGGAGTTTTGTCGGTAACGACCCGAAAAGCTAACGCCGGCTTTTTTCTGGCCGCACCAAAAAAATAACTCTGGTATTGAGAGTCCACATAAAGGCTGCGTTAGGCTCCAAAAAAGGAGCGTAGAGCATATTTAACGCAGCTTCAACTCTCTATACCAGAGTTGCTTACGCAAGCGGCCAGCCTCAAAAACGTGCTTGTGCACGATTCCCCCATAGGAAACAATGGGGCTGTTTGAGCTGAAAAAAACCCTAACACCTGCAAAAAAGCCGCATTCAGCTCCTAACGCAGCCCCATTGTTTGCAATGCGGAAACACTTCCTACGTCTGCACCTAACACTCTAACATGTACCCCGAGTCTAAACACCCCTAACCTTACACTTATTAACCCCTAATCTGCCGCCCCGGCTATCGCTGACCCCTGCATATTATTATTAACCCCTAATCTGCCGCTCCGTAAACCGCCGCTACTTACATTATCCCTATGTACCCCTAATCTGCTGCCCTAACATCGCCGACCCCTATATTATATTTATTAACCCCTAATCTGCCCCCCACAACGTCGCCTCCACCTGCCTACACTTATTAACCCCTAATCTGCCGAGCGGACCTGAGCGCTACTATAATAAAGTTATTAATCCCTAATCCGCCTCACTAACCCTATAATAAATAGTATTAACCCCTAATCTGCCCTCCCTAACATCGCCGACACCTAACTTCAATTATTAACCCCTAATCTGCCGACTGGAGCTCACCGCTATTCTAATAAATGTATTAACCCCTAAAGCTAAGTCTAACCCTAACACTAACACCCCCCTAAGTTAAATATAATTTACATCTAACGAAATTAATTACCTCTTATTAAATAAATTATTCCTATTTAAAGCTAAATACTTACCTGTAAAATAAATCCTAATATAGCTACAATATAAATTATAATTACATTGTAGCTATTTTAGGATTAATATTTATTTTACAGGCAACTTTGTAATTATTTTAACCATGTACAATAGCTATTAAATAGTTAAGAACTATTTAATAGTTACCTAGTTAAAATAATTACAAAATTACCTGTAAAATAAATCCTAACCTAAGTTAGAATTAAACCTAACACTATACTATCATTAAATTAATTAAATAAAATACCTACAATTACCTACAATTAAACCTAACACTACACTATCAATAAATAAATTAAATACAATTCCTACAAATAACTACAATGAAATAAACTAACTAAAGTACAAAAAATAAAAAAGAACTAAGTTACAAAAAATAAAAAAATATTTACAAACATAAGAAAAATATTACAACAATTTTAAACTAATTACACCTACTCTAAGCCCCCTAATAAAATAACAAAGACCCCCAAAATAAAAAATTCCCTACCCTATTCTAAATTACTAAAGTTCAAAGCTCTTTTACCTTACAAGCCCTGAACAGGGCCCTTTGCAGGGCATGCCCCAAGAAGTTCAGCTCTTTTGCCTGTAAAAAAAACATACACTACCCCCCCCAACATTACAAACCACCACCCACATACCCCTAATCTAACCCAAACCCCCCTTAAATAAACCTAACACTAAGCCCCTGAAGATCATCCTACCTTGTCTTCACCTCACCAGGTATCACCGATCCGTCCTGGCTCCAAAATCTTCATCCAACCCAAGCGGGGGCTGGCGATCCATCATCCGGTGGCTGAAGAGGTCCAGAAGAGGCTGCAAAGTCTTCATCCTATCCGGGAAGAAGAGGCGATCCGGACCGGCAACCATCTTGATCCAAGCGGCATCTTCTATCTTCATCCGATGACGACCGGCTCCATCCTGAAGACCTCCACCGCGGACCCATCTTCTTCCGGCGATGTCCAACTGAAGAATGACGGTTCCTTTAAGGGACGTCATCCAAGATGGCGTCCCTCGAATTCCGATTGGCTGATAGGATTCTATCAGCCAATTGGAATTAAGGTAGGAATATTTTGATTGGCTGATGGAATCAGCCAATCAGAATCAAGTTCAATCTGATTGGCTGATCCAATCAGCCAATCAGATTGAGCTGGCATTCTATTGGCTGTTCCGATCAGCCAATAGAATGCAAGCTCAATCTGATTGGCTGATATCAGAATATTCCTACCTTAATTCCGATTGGCTGATAGAATCCTATCAGCCAATCGGAATTCGAGGGACGCCATCTTGGATGAGGTCCCTTAAAGGAACCGTCATTCTTCAGTTGGACGTCGCCGGAAGAAGATGGGTCCGCGGTGGAGGTCTTCAGGATGGAGCCGGTCGTCATCGGATGAAGATAGAAGATGCCGCTTGGATCAAGATGGTTGCCGGTCCGGATCGCCTCTTCTTCCCGGATAGGATGAAGACTTTGGAGCCTCTTCTGGACCTTTTCAGCCACCGGATGATGGATCGCAAGCCCCCGCTTGGGTTGGATGAAGATTTTGGAGCCAGGACGGATCGGTGATACCTGGTGAAGTGAAGACAAGGTAGGATGATCTTCAGGGGCTTAGTGTTAGGTTTATTTAAGGGGGGTTTGGGTTAGATTAGGGGTATGTGGGTGGTGGTTTGTAATGTTGGGGGGGGTATTGTATGTTTTTTTTTTACAGGCAAAAGAGCTGAACTTCTTGGGGCATGCCCCGAAAAGGGCCCTGTTCAGGGCTGGTAAGGTAAAAGAGCTTTGAACTTTAGTAATTTAGAATAGGGTAGGGCATTTTTTATTTTGGGGGTCTTTGTTATTTTATTAGGGGGCTTAGAGTAGGTGTAATTAGTTTAAAATTGTTGTAATATTTTTCTTATGTTTGTAAATATTTTTTTATTTTTTGTAACTTAGTTCTTTTTTATTTTTTGTACTTTAGTTAGTTTATTTCATTGTAGTTATTTGTAGATATTGTATTTAATTAATGTATTGATAGTGTAGTGTTAGGTTTAATTGCAGGTAATTATAGGTATTTTATTTAATTAATTTAATGATAGTATAGTGTTAGGTTTAATTGTAACTTAGGTTAGGATTTATTTTACAGGTAATTTTGTAATTATTTTAACTAGGTAGCTATTAAATAGTTCTTAACTATTTAATAGCTATTGTACCTGGTTAAAATAATTACAAAGTTGCCTGTAAAATAAATATTAATCCTAAAATAGGTACAATGTAATTATAATTTATATTGTAGCTATATTAGGATTTATTTTACAGGTAAGTATTTAGCTTTAAATAGGAATAATTTATTTAATAAGAGTTAATTTATTTTGTTAGATTAAAATTATATTTAATTTAGGGAGGTGTTAGTGTTAGGGTTAGACTTAGCTTTAGGGGTTAATACATTTATTAGAATAGCGGTGAGCTCCGGTCGGCAGATTAGGGGTTAATAATTGAAGTTAGGTGTCGGCGATGTTAGGGAGGGCAGATTAGGGGTTAATACTATTTATTATAGGGTTAGTGAGGCGGATTAGGGGTTAATAACTTTATTATAGTAGCGGTGCGGTCCGCTCGGCAGATTAGGGGTTAATAAGTGTAGGCAGGTGGAGGCGATGTTAAGGGGTGCAGATTAGGGGTTAATAAATATAATATAGGGGTCGGCGGTGTTAGGGGCAGCAGATTAGGGGTACATAGCTATAATGTAGGTGGCGGCGCTTTGCGGTCAGCAGATTAGGGGTTAATTATTGTAGGTAGCTGGCGGCGACGTGGTGGGGGGCAGATTAGGGGTTAATAAATATAATACAGGGGTCGGCAGTGTTAGGGGCAGCAGATTAGGGGTACATAAGTATAACGTAGGTGGCGGTCGGCAGATTAGGGGTTAAAAAAATTTAATAGAGTGGCGGCGATGTGGAGGGGCCTCGGTTTAGGGGTACATAGGTAGTTTATGGGTGTTAGTGTACTTTAGAGTACAGTAGTTAAGAGCTTTATGAACCGGCATTAGCCCAAAAAGCTCTTAACTACTGACTTTTTTCTGCGGCTGGAGTTTTGTCGTTAGATTTCTAACGCTCACTTCAGACACGACTCTAAATACCGGAGTTAGAAAGATCCCATTGAAAAGATAGGATACGCAATTGACGTAAGGGGATCTGCGGTATGGAAAAGTCGCGGCTGAAAAGTGAGCGTTAGAACCTTTTTTGAGTGACTCCAAATACCAGAGTTAGCCTAAAACCAGCGTTAGGAGCCTCTAACGCTGGTTTTCACGGCTAACGCCAAACTCCAAATCTAGCCGTCTGTCTTTTCATATGTAGAGAAGGGGGGAGGTGGGGAGTGTCTGCTCTTTTTGTTTACCCAGCCCCTTTCAGTGGGTGTCCCAGACTATCTCATCAACAGTGCTAAACTGGGAGCTTCGAAGTAAGTTTTTAAAAGGTTTTATACTGGATGTTTAGATCAGTATCTGTGCATATTCTTCTGTATAGTAGTGTCTATTACGTGCAGTTATATGAAAATTGGTGTATACTGTCCCTTTAAGTGAATAGACTCGATAACAGGGAGTCAGACTTGCTCATACCTAGATCAGTCAGAATGTAACTTAAAGTGAAAGTAAATCCTAGCATTTTACAAACGCTAGGATTGACTATTGAAACAAATAAAGGGGACTTTCATTCATGATGAAGTATAAGATACTTCATGTAGAAAGCTCCTTTATTTGTTTCAATCAATCACCGTTCTTAGCTCCTACAGCAGCCCACGGCTAAAAAATTTGTTTTCCTAAGAGGTGACGTTTTCACCTTTTACCCAATAGCCGTGCGGTAAATCCGGCTTGGCGCCCATGGGAGCCGGATTTTTTTTAGCTGTGGGCTGCTATAGCAGCTGAGAACAGCAATCGTTTGAAACAAATAAAGGAGCTTTCGACATGAAGTATAAGATACTTCATGTAGTCCCCTTTATTTGTTTCAAAAGTAAATCCTAGCGTTTGTAAAACGCTAGGATTTACTTTCACTTGAAGTTTCAAAGATGTCAGCTCTCATATCACATGGGGGGGGGCAGTGCTACACTGAGACTTTCTAAGTGCTAATTTTGCAAGAAAAAAAGTTGTTTGCTGTTTTTTTTACACATTGCCTCTGACGAAGCTGGGAGGAGCCCAGCAAAACGCGTAAGGCCATGCCCATCTCATTGACGAGGTTTAGGTGAGCTGTGTGCAGCGGTGTTTCTTATAGCCGGCTTTGATTACAGAACCCCGCTGCCACGGTATTTTACCTCCTCCTTACGTTTGATAACAATATCCCTGAGTTTTATCATGGCCCATTCCGTATTTGCACTAATATATTTTGTGACACTGGAGATTTAACCTTATGTGCAATTGATAAGCTACAAAGGGACAGAAACACCCTGGACAGTCTAACACTAACAGTGGGCTTAGTGTATTGCTCTCAGTGGGATACGAACAGTTTTTTGGACAATACAGCATATCGTTTTGCCTTGATTTGAACATCTTAAACGAAGTGCTATTACATACCTCATATGTTTGAGGGTGAAGTCTGTAAGTGTACATCTTGATGGTTTTATTGTTGTGAATAAAAGTGGAAAATTTGTTTTAATCTGCACTTAGATCAGTGTGTTTTCCCTTGGCTGCGCTCCATCCCCCTTTCTGTTTCTACAGATTTTTGCCTACATATCCTCGTCTCACGGAGATCACACCAGTGATTGGAAGGGAGCTGCACGGCTAACACACATACCAAAACAAGAACTCTCTAAAAGGGAAGTCAAGAATATATGTTTCTCTTTTCTGATATTGAAATAACTTTTTTCCTTGCTTAAAGGGGACTATATCAATGTGATTCACTGAACTTTTTAACAGCACAATATCACCGTTATTTTATTGTCTGATTTTGGAGTACATTTGTGCTGCTCACCTGCAACTCCGTTTTCATTGCATATTGATCTTTATTATTGGCTTAGTTGTGGCGCTACCTCAATATTGTATATAATACAGTATTATTTTTTTGTTTTTTTTACACAATCTGTGTTTTTTTAAGGTGTTCTTTGATTTAACATATTTGTTTTTTACCAAAGAAGCACTGTTTAATATCTCTTTAAGCTAAATTTGTTGTTGAAACTTAACGTTTATGCATTTTAAACTTTCACGTACAATATTTAATTTCTTACAAAGCATTAAGGAAAGTCTATTGCATGTTTAAAGAAACAGTGTACTGTAAAATTGTCTTTACTTTAATTGGCTTACAATGACTTGTTATACCAGATGCAAAATCTATGAGAAATTGATCTTTTTGGTTTATTTTTATATTTGAAATAGCTGGTTTTGTTCTTTGAAACCACAACCCATCAAAATGGTTTGAGCTTGCTGGTAATCGGATATCTTTAGTCTATCACTTTATATACAGATGCTTCTTTATATCATCTCTGTAAACAAAAGCCCAGTACTATTCTACCTCCTACTAGGAGTGTAATGTCCTCTGCTGGCTATGTTTTAACTATACTGTACTTAAGTATGTAATTTGTTTATATGTGTGTACAGATGTATTTATGTATTTATATGTATATACTGTATATGTGTTTATATGTGTATACTGTATATGTATTTATTTGTGTGTACAGATGTATTTATATGTGTATACTGTATATGTATTTATATGTGTGTACAGATGTATGTATATCTATATACTGTATATGTATTTATATGTGTATACTGTATATGTATTTATATGTGTGTACAGATGTATGTTTGTATTTATATGTGTATACTGTATATGTATTTATATGTGTATACTGTATATGTATTTACTGACATATATACACATAAATGCATATGTAAACAAATATAGACATACATATAAGTGCATTGTACATCTGTATGTGTGTACAGATGTATTTATGTATTTATATGTATATACTGTATATGTGTTTATATGTGTATACTGTATATGTGTTTATATGTGTGTACAGATGTATTTATATATTTATGTGTATACTGTATATGTGTTTATATGTGTATATTGTATATGTATTTCTTTTACAAAGATATGACGAGTCCACGGATTTCATCCTTACTTGTGGGATATTAACCTCCTGCTAACAGGAAGTGGCGAAGAGCACCACAGCAGAGCTGTATATATAGCCCCTCCCCTTCCCCTCCACCCCCAGTCATTCTCTTTGCCTGTGTTATACTAGGAAGACATGGTAAAGTGAGGTGTTAGTTTTAGTTTCTTCAATCAAGAAGTTTTTTATTTTAAATGGTACCGGTGCGTACTATTTTCCTCAGGGGATATGGAAGAAGATTTCTGCCCTGAGGTTTAATGATCTTAGCATTTGTAACTAAGATCCACGCTGGTTCCCACAAGATTTCTGAAGGTAATCATGAGACATCTTCAGTGTGGAGACCGGTTTCATGCTACAAGTAGCATTAAGGTATGTGCAGCCTTTTTTCTGAGGAGACTTGGTGTATCAGAACTGGCTCGCATTATTTGCCTGTATGGGGATGGGGTAAGCAGTAAAACCTGTTTTAATAAGAGGGGTGTTACTGGAGTCCCTATATTATATTTATCATTAGTTGATATTTGGGCAATATGTGACATGGGAGACAATGTTAAAAACGATGTTTTATGTTTTTTATTTTTGGCACTTAAAACTTATTGTTTTTATGCTTGAGGGTTGTATTGTGTGTGTATTTCTACTTTAGTGCAAAACTGCATTCCCATGCGGTGTTGTTTGGGCCTACTCCAACTTTTGACCTTAAGGGGCGGAGCCTATTTTTGGCGCATTTTCCTCAGGCTTAGCAGCAGCAAACAGTAACTCGTGGCTCCTGGACTGTGAAGCTGGTCTGAAGGGTTGGAAACTTGATTCGAAGTACTCTGGGAGCAGGTAGGTGTAGATGGTATTTTTATCTATCTTTTGACTAGATGTTGATATAAGTACTTCTAAAGCCTTATTTCTGCCTTTGCTTCTGGGTGCAGTAATTTTTGGATTAACCAACAATATTTAAGTTAAATTTGGGAATAATTTAACGTTTTTTGTGCATTTTGGAAAAATTGTTCACTTTTTCTTTTCTTAAAGGCACAGTACACGTTTTTTCTAATGTTTATTTTATGCTATAAATAAGTGTTTAAATGACTTTTGTGGTATTACTAGTCTGTTCAACATGTCTGACATTGAGGTTTCTCATTGTTCTATGTGTTTAGAAGTAGGGTTGCACCGATACCATTTTTTTAAGACCGAGTACAAGTACCGATACTTTTTTTCAAATACTCACCGATACCAATTACCGATTCTTTTTTATGTCATGACAGTTTACCTAGCACATTACAGAGTAATGATTTAAGATCACTTCTTTATAATATGAACTGTATCTCAAAAGACATTTTGAAATAATAAAACAGTTTTATGTGCTTGTTGTCACAAAGTTTACAGAACATGTTTATAAATAAAAATATTACAATAACAATAATAACAACAATAAATAACAGCTGCAGCAGCTAGGGCTGGAAAGCAACACTTTAAAGGGTGGATTACTGGATGCAATTGGGTTTTAGGGTGCCTATATAACTCATCAATCTGACATTTGTACTTAATACAAAGTAATATAATTTAATTCTGAAAATAATATTGGGGAAGGAGTATCCCAGTAATCCCCTTTGAGAAAAATGGGGCATTTGCATTCTACTGACTCAACAGAAAATAGGCTGGTCTTCATAAATTTCCAGGGCTGCTTTTTATTCCCAGTCCAGCCCTGGCTAAGGATGTTCCTCAGAGTACAGTATGTTTTGAGCATAATTGTGTAAGAGGAGAACTAGCAGTATAACAGGCAATCTAGCAATTAGAATATTTTTTCAAAAGTTAGTGGAAAATTCTTATTAAGGAACAGAAGCACTCTGCATGTTCAGCTATAAGTCTGTTTCTGCTAACAGCAAGGACATTTAACGCTAAGCTGAACAGTCTTTCACTTTTCACACTACTGCATGGGTTAGAAAGCTGCTCTGATGTACAATAATAAAAATAACAGCAATTTGTATTGGCAGAACAATTTTTAGTTAAGTCTCCACTCCAGCTTAAAATGAAATGGGAACATGCAGTTTGAAAAATGCCACAAGATGGTGTATGGGTAGGAATTGGAGGTATCGGTTTAAGTATCGGTGCATTTGCACGAGTACAAGTACTCATGCAAATACTTGGTATCGGCACCGATACGATACTAGTATCGGTATCGGTGCAACCCTATTTAGAAGCTATTGTGCAACCCCCTCTTACATTGTGTAACTTTTTGTACTGAAAGGGCTTTACAATGTAAAAAGCATATTTTAAATAAAGTAAGTGTGCCTAAGGATGATTCTCAGTCTGAAGTGAATCAGGATATGCCATCCAATTCTCTCCAAGTGTCACAACCTTTAACACCTACACAAGCGACGACAAGTACTTCTAGTGCGTCTAATTCCTTTACTCTGCAGGAGATGGCTGCAGTTATGTCAACTACCCTAGATAGAATTAAGGCTCTCAAGCTAGCTAATTCTTTTATTACTGATGCCGCTTTTCAAATTGCTAAATTAGTGGCAAAAAATGCAGGATTTACTATTTTAGCACGTAGAGCATTGGGGCTCAAATCTTGGTCTGCTGATGTGTCATCAAAACATAAGCTTTTAGCTATTCCCTTTAAAGGTAAGACCCTTTTTGGGCCAGAATTGAAGGAAATCATTTCTGATATTACAGGAGGTAAAGGCCATACCCAACTCAGGATAAATCGGTTAAAATGAGGGGTAAACAGAATAATTTTCTTTCCTTTCGGAACTTTAAAGGAGGACCCCCCGCTTCTTCTTCCTCAAAGCAGAAAGGGAATTTTACCCAATCTAAGTCGGTCTGGAGACCTAATCAGAACTGGAATAAGGGTAAACAATCCCAAAAGTCCGCTCCTGCTCCTAGGACAGCATGAAGGGGCGGCCCCCGATCCGGGACTGGATCTAGTAGGGGGCAGGCTCTCTTTCTTTGCTCAGGCTTGGGCAAGAGATGTTCAGGATCCCTGGGCACTAGAACTAGTGACCCACGGTTATCTATTGGAATTCAAGGACTTTCTCCGAAGAGGGAGATTTCATCTTTCAAAGCTATCTGCAAACCAGATAAAAAGAGAGGCGTTCTTACGCTGTGTAAAAGATCTTTCTATTATGGGAGTAATTTGTCCAGTTCCAAAATTGGAACAGGGACAGGGGTTTTTACTCAAAGCTATTTGTGGTTCCCAAAAAGGAGGGAACGTTCAGACCCATTTTAGATCTCAAGTGTCTAAACAAAATTTTAAGAGTTCCATCATTCAAGATGGAGACAATACGAACAATTTTACCAATGATCCAGGAGGGTCAATATATGACTACCGTGGACTTGAAGGATGCTTACCTACATATTCCTATCCACAAGGATCATCGTCAGTTTCTAAGGTTTGCCTTTCTAGACAAACATTATCAATTCGGATTGGCCACAGCACCCAGAATCTTCACAAAGGTTCTAGGATCTCTTTTGGCGGTTCTCAGACCATGAGGAATAGCGGTGGCACCTTATCTGGATGACATTCTGATTCAGGCGTCAACATATCATCTGACAAAATCTCACACAGACACAGTGTTGTCTTTTCTGAGAACTCACGGCTGGAAGGTGAACATAGAGAAGAGTTCACTTATCCCACAGACAAGGGTTCCTTTCTTGGGAAATCTGATAGACTCGGTAGCCATGAAAATATTTCTGACGGAGGTCAGAAAATCAAAGATTCTAAATACTTGCCGAGCACTTCAGTCCATTCCTCGGCCATCAGTGGCTCAGTGTATGGAAGTAATTGGATTAATGGTAGCGGCAATGGACATCGTTCCGTTTGCTCGCTTTCATCTCAGACCACTGCAACTGTGCATGCTCGGACAGTGGAATGGGGATTATGCGGATTTATCTCCTAAGATAAATCTGGATCAAGAGACCAGAAACTCTCTTCTTTGGTGGTTGTCACCGGATCATCTGTCCCAAGGGACTTGTTTCCGCAGACCCTCGTGGGAAATAGTGACAACAGATGCCAGCCTTCTGGGCTGGGGTGCAGTTTGGAACTCCCTGAAGGCTCAGGGTGTTTGGACTCAAATTGAAGTCTCTTCTTCCAATCAATATTCTGGAATTGAGAGCAATATTCAATGCGCTTCAGGCATGGCCTCAGTTGGCTTTGGCCAAATTCATCAGATTCCAGTCGGACAACATCACGACTGTGGCATATGTCAATCATCAAGGGGGAACAAGGAGTTTCTTAGCGATGATAGAGGTATCCAAGATAATCAGTTGGGCAGAGGCCCATTCTTGTCATCTGTCAGCGATCTACATCCCAGGAGTAGAGAACTGGGAAGCAGATTTTCTAAGTCGACAGACTTTTCATCCGGGGGGAGTGGGAACTTCACTCTGAGGTATTTGCCTCATTGATTCTCAGATGGGGCAGACCGTAATTGGATTTGATGGCGTCCCGACAGAATGCCAAGCTTCCAAGATACGGATCCCGGTCAAGGGATCCTCAGGCCGAACTGATAGATGCCTTGGCAGTGCCTTGGTTGTTCAGCCTAGCTTATGTGTTTCCGCCGTTTCCTCTCCTCCCACGCGTGATTGCTCAAATCAAACAGGAGAGCGCTTCAGTGATCCTGATAGCGCCTGCGTGGCCACGCAGGACTTGGTATGCGAATCTAGTGGACGTGTCCTCTCTGCCACCGTGGAAACTTCCATTGAGACAGGACCTTTTTATTCAAGGTCCTTTCCAACATCCAAATCTAATTTCTCTGCAGCTGACTGCGTGGAGATTGAACGCTTGATTCTCTGATTCAGTTATCAATTCTTTGATACAGGCTAGAAAGCCTGTCACTAGAAAAATCTATTATAAGATATGGCGTAAATATCTTGATTGGTGTGAATCCAAGGGTTACTCATGGAGTAAAGTTAGGATTCCTAGGATTCTGTCTTTTCTCCAAGAAGGATTGGAGAAAGGGTTATCAGCGAGTTCCTTAAAGGGACAAATTTCAGCTTTGTCAATTCTGTTTCACAAACGTTTGGCAAATGCACCAGATGTTCAGTCTTTTTGTCAGGCTCTATCTAGGATTAAGCCTGTATTTAGACCTATTACTCCTCCCTGGAGTTTGAATTTAGTTCTTTGAGTTCTTCAAGGGGTTCCGTTTGAACCTATGCATTTCACAGATATTAAACTGTTATCTTGGAAAGTTTTGTTTTTGGTTGCTATTTCTTCTTCTCGAAGAGTTTCTGAGCTTTCAGCGTTACAGTGTGACTCGCCTTATCTCATATTTCATTCTGATAAGGTGGTTTTACGTACCAAACCTGGTTTTCTTCCTAAGCTTGTTTCGAATAAGAATATTAATCAGGAAATTGTTGTTCCTTCCTTGTGTCCTAATCCTTCTTCTAAGAAGGAGCATATGTTACATAACTTGGACGTGGTCCGTGCCTTAAAGTTTTACTTACAGGCAACTAAGGATTTCGGTCAATCATCTTCATTATTCATTGTTTATTCCGGAAAGCGTAGGGGTCAAAAAGCTATGGCTACCTCTCTTTCTTTTTGGCTGAGAAGTATCATCCACCTGGCATATGAGACTGCTGGACAGCAGGCTCCTGAAAGAATTACGGCTCATTCTACTAGGGCTGTGGCTTCCACATGGGCTTTTAAAAACGATGCATCTGTTGAACAGATTTGTAAGGCTGCGACTTGGTCGTCCCTTCACACTTTTTCCAAATTTTACAAATTTGATACTTTTGCTTCTTCTTTGGGAGAAAGGTTCTTCAAGCAGTGGTGCCTTCCGTTAAGGTTTTTGTCTTGTCCCTCCCTTTCATCCGTGTCCTATTGCTTTGGTATTGGTTTCCCAAAAGTAAGGATGAAATCCGTGGACTCGTCATATCTTTGTAAAAGAAAACTAAATTTATGCTTACCTGATAAATTACTTTCTTTTACGATATGACGAGTCCACGGCCCAACCTGTTCTTTTTAAGACAGTTTTTCTTTATATTTTTTGTAAACTTCAGTCACCTCTGCACCTTTTAGCCTTTCCTTTTTCCCTATACCTTCGGCCGAATGACTGAGGGTGGAGGGGAAGGGGAGGGGCTATATATACAGCTCTGCTGTGGTGCTCTTTGCCACTTACTGTTAGCAGGAGGTTAATATCCCACAAGTAAGGATGAAATCCGTGGACTCGTCATATCGTAAAAGAAAGTAATTTATCAGGTAAGCATAAATTTAGTTTTATATGTGTGTACAGATGTATTTATATGTGCATACTTTATATGTATTTATTTGTGTGTACAGATGTATTTATATGTGTATACTGTATATGTATTTATATGTGTGTACAGATGTATTTATATGTGTATACTGTATATGTATTTATATGTGTGTACAAATGTATTTATATGTGTATACTGTATATGTATTTATATGTGTATACTGTATATGTATTTATATGTGTTTACAGATGTATTTATGTATTTATATGTGTATACTGTATATGTATTTTTATGTGTATACTGTATATGTATTTACAGACATATATACACTAGTGATGTCGCGAATAGTTCGCGGCGAACATAGCATGTTCGCGTTCGCCGCTGCAGGCGAACATATGCAATGTTCAATCCGCCCCCTATTCGTCATCATTGAGTAAACTTTGACCCTGTATCTCACAGTCTGCAGACACATTCCAGCCAATCAGCAGCAGACACTCCCTCCCAGACCCTCCAAGCTCCTGAACATGAGCCATTTTAGATTCATTCGGAAGCTGCATTGTTAGTGAGAGGAGGGACAGTGTAGCTGCTGGTGATTTAATAGGGAAATTGATAGCTAGGCTAGTGTATTCAGTGTCCACTACAGTCCTGAAGGACTCATCTGATCTCTGCTGTAAGCACAGCACCCCAAAAAGCCCTTTTTAGGGCTAGAACATCATTTTTTATTTATTTTTATTTTTTTCCTGTGTAATCTAATTGCAGTTGCCTGCCTGCCAAGCCACTTGCCCAGTGCCACCACTCATATCTGGTGTAACAGTAGTGTAAATTTAAAAAAAAAAACTTTTTTGACTGTGAAACATCAGTCTGCTAGTGTAATCTAATTGCAGTTGCCTGCCTAGCATCGTGTGTGCTAGGCCCACTTGCCCAGTGCCACCACTCATATCTGGTGTAACAGTAGTGTAAATTTAAAAAAACTAAAACTTTTTTGACTGTGAAACATCAGTCTGCTAGTGTAATCTAATTGCAGTTGCCTGCCTGCCAGCGTGTGTGCCAGACCCACTTGCCCAGTGCCACACCACTCATATCTGGTGTAACAGTAGTGTAAATTTAAAAAAAAAAAACTTTTTTGACTGTGAAACATCAGTCTGCTAGTGTAATCTAATTGTAGTTGCCTGCCTGCCAGCGTGTGTGCCAGGCCCACTTGCCCAGTGCCCCCACTCAGTCTTCTAGTGTAATCTAATTGCAGTTGCCTGCCTGCCAGCGTGTGTGCCAGGCTCACAGCGTATACTGTGCCCACTTGCCCAGTGCCCCCACTCATATCTGGTGTAACAGTAGTGTAAATTTAAAAAAAAACAACTTTTTTGACTTTGAAACATCAGTCTGCTAGTGTAATCTAATTGCAGTTGCCTGCCTGCCAGCGTGTGTGCCAGGCCCACTTCCCAGTGCCACCACTCATATCTGGTGTAACAGTAGTGTAAATTTAAAAAAATAAAACTTTTTTGACTGTGAAACATCAATCTGCTAGTGTAATCTAATTGCAGTTGCCTGCCTGCCAGCGTGTGTGCCAAGCTCACAGCGTATACTGTGCCCACTTGCCCAGTGCCACCACTCATATCTTGTTTAATAGTAGTGTAAGTGTACATTTAAAAAAAAAAAAAAACTTTTTGGACTGTGAAACATCAGTCTGCTTTTTTGTTTCAGGCTCACAGCTTATACTGTGCCCACTTGCCCAGTGCCACCACTCATATCTTGTTTAATAGTAGTGTAAGTGTACATTTAAAAAAATAAAAACTTTTTGGACTGTGAAACATCAGTCTGCTTTTTTGTGTCAGGCTCACAGCGTATACTGTGCCCACTTGCCCAGTGCCACCAGATGACAAACCTAGTCAGTCGCACCGAAGGCACCATCAGCAACATCATACCATTTGTTTACTTCCTGGAGCGTGCCCTGCGAAGAGTGCTGGATCAGGCCATAGATGAGCGTGAAGAGGAAGAGGAAGAGTTGTGGTCACCATCACCACCAGAAACAGCCTTATCAGCATCGCTTGCTGGACCAGCGCCAACGCTGGAAGAGGATTGTGAGGAAGAGGAGTCAGAGGAGGAATGTGGCTTTGAGGAGGAGGAGGAGGAGGTGGAAGACCAACCACAACAGGCATCCCAGGGTGCACGTTGTCACCTATCTGGTACCCGTGGTGTTGTACGTGGCTGGGGGGAAGAAGATACCTTCAGTGAGAGCACTGAGGACGAGGAACGGGACATGAGTAGCTCAGCATCCAACCTTGTGCAAATGGGGTCTTTCATGCTGTGGTGCCTGTTGAGTGACCCTTGTATAAAAAAGCTGAAGGAGAATGACCTGTACTGGGTGTCCACGCTACTAGACCCCCGGTATAAGCATAAAGTGCCTGAAATGTTACCGAATTACTGCAAGTCGGAAAGGATGCAGCAGTTCCAAACTAAATTAAAAAGTATGCTTTACACAGCGTATAAGGGTGATGTCACAGCACAACGGGAATCTAACAGGGGAAGAGGTGAAAGTAATCCTACGACTCCCACGACCACGCCGGCAAGGACAGGACGCTTTACAGACGTGTTGTTGATGGAGGACATGCAGAGCTTTTTTACTCCTATGCATCGCCACAGCCCTTCGGGGTCCACCCTCAGAGAACGACTCGACCGACAGGTAGCAGACTACCTCGCCTTAACTGCAGATCTCGACACTCAGAGGAGCGATGAACCCTTTGACTACTGGGTGTGCAGGCTTGACATGTGGCCTGAGCTATCCCAATTTGCAATAGAACTTCTGGCCTGCCCCGCTTCAAGTGTCCTGTCAGAAAGGACCTTCAGTGCAGCAGGAGGTATTGTCACTGAGAAGAGAAGTCAAAAAAGTCTAGATTACCTCACCTTTATTAAGCTGAATGAGGGATGGATCCCGAAGGGACTGACATTGGGCGATACATTCAAGTAAAAAAGGCCTGATGAGATGAGCTGCCTTGTGCTAAAAATGGTCCACACGGTGCTGTATTTTATCTTCGAATGCCGGATGACTTGCGTGACTTATCCGCCACCAACTAGGGTTCAAGCCGCAATGTTTTAGGGCACTTTCTGCCTGGGAAACAAACATCAATACCTAATTTTTCAGGCATGTGTACATGCCTAATTTTTCTGGCCTCTGGTGCAGCACTGTGGCTTCAAAAACCAAACCAATAAAAAAGGCACATAACAGGGATTAAACTGATAGGTATAGTACTACTTAACACACCACTCCTATCTGGTGGCACATTAGATTGCACGCGCAGTGCCCCAAATTTGAAGTAGGAGGACCGACCAAGCAGGGGACGTAACAGGGATTAAACTGATAGGAATAGTACTAATTAACACACCTTATAATAACGCAGAGAGAGGCAACGCAGAGAGAGGAGTCTGAAGAAGAGGAGTCAGAGGAGGAAGGTGGCTTTGAGGAGGTGGAAGACCAAACACAGCAGGCGTCCCAGGGGGCTTGTTGTCACCTTTCGGGGACCCTTGGTGTTGTACGTGGCTGGGTGGAGGAAGAGACCGTAAAATGACATCAGTGAGGACAAGGAACGGGACATGGCTAGCTTGGTATCCAACCTTGTGCAAATGGGGAGTTTGCGGTTGTTCAAATGGACTGTTTGCGGTTGTTTGCGGTGCGTTAAAGGGACAGTCTAGGCCAAAATAAACGTTCATGATTCAGATAGAGCATGTAATTTTAAACAATTTTCCAATTTACTTTTATCACCAATTTTGCTTTGTTCTCTTGGTATTCTTAGTTGAAAGCTTAACCTAGGAGTTTCATATTCTAATTTCTTAGACCTTGAAGCCCACCTCTTTCAGATTGCAGTTTAACAGTTTTTCACCACTAGAGGGTGTTAGTTCACATATTTCATATAGATAACACTGTGCTCGTGCACGAGAAGTTATCTGGGAGCAGGCACTGATTGGCTAGACTGCAAGTCTGTCAAAAGAACTGAAAAAAGGGGCAGTTTGCAGAGGCTTACATACAAGATAATCACAGAGGTTAAAAGTATATTATTATAAATGTGTTAGTTATGCAAAACTGGGTAATAAAGGGATTATCTATCTTTTAAAACAATAAAAATTCAGGTGTAGGCTGTCCCTTTAAACGGGGAGTTTGGTCTGTCATTGTGAAGCGGGCGTAACCCTTACACTACCTGATCGATACAACATCATATCTGATGTTTTAAAGCACGTTATTCCAAACAATTTAGGAATGTTAGGTGATTTATGCCCTTTGTGGCTTAAAACCAGACTCTGCATCAACTATGTAATTTTCCATGGGAGTTTTTCCATGGATCCCCCTCCGGCATGCCACAGTCCAGGTGTTAGTCCCCTTGAAACAACTTTTCCATCACTATTGTGGCCAGAAAGAGTCCCTGTGGGTTTAAAAATTTGCCTGCCCATTGAAGTCAACACTCCAAAAGAGTGTCCAAAGAGAAACACAGCAACGCGTTTCTCAGTATCATGTACTGTTTCATCAGGCTGAATGTACTGATGAAACAGTACATGATACTGAGAAACGCGTTGCTGTGTTTTTAATGTGTTGCAATAAACACTTTTAATAAATACAACTTGCTACTTTGTTTCTCTTTGGACACTCTTTTGGAGTCATTTTATATCTCTGCTGGAGGCGGGACGTTGCCTCCCTGACTGTTAGCCTGTTTGGTGAACACCATTTTTTGGCTTCTGGGAGTCTTTTGCCTAAGAGGAGAGTTTACCGGACAACTCTGAGGTTCCGGTTTGCCTAGCCAGCACCACATCTTGGTGCTTTTATACACGTGAGTGGTTCTAAACTACAATCTTAAATCTGATATAATATACGGAATTATGCTATGTGGCGCCTTCTCTATATCCTTATACATATAAGTGCATTTGAGCCCTTTGCATTCAAGTAGTTAAAAACAATTTAAATTATATTTATACAATATTTAACTATGTTTAACTATATATTTATTGTAAATATTTCACATTCCAAACTTAACTATGACTGCTAGCAGTGTGTTTTGCTTGCTGTTCACTCAGTGTTAAATATTAGCTCAGTTTGTTTGTATTCCCCTTAAAATTTAAACATTATGCAGTATAAATGAAATCTATATATATAAATGTATACGCCTAGATTTAGAGTTCTGCGTTAGCCGTCAAAACCAGCGTTAGGGGGTCCTAACGCTGGTTTGGGCCTACCGCTGGTATTTAGAGTCTTGTAGGAAAGGGTCTAACGCTCACTTTCCAGCCGCGACTTTTCCATACCGCAGATCCCCTTACTTGGGATCTTTCTAACACCGGTATTTAGAGTCTTGGCTGAAGTGAGCGTTAGAAATCTAACGACAAGACTCCAGCCGCAGAAAAAAGCCAGGAGTTAAGAGCTTTCTGGGCTAACGCCGGTTCATAAAGCTCTTAACTACTGTGCTCTAAAGTACACTAACACTTATAAACTACCTATGTACCCCTAAACCGAGGCCCCCCCACATCGCCGCCACTCTATTACATTTTTTTAACCCCTAATCTGCCGACCGCACACCGCCGCAACCTACATTATCCCTATATACCCCTAATCTGCTGCGCCTAACTTCGCCGACCCCTACATAATATTTATTTCCCCCTAATCTGCCCCTCCCCCAATGTCGCCGCTACCTACCTACAATTATTAACCCCTAATCTGCCGACTGGACCTCACCGCTACTATAATAAATGTATTAACCCCTAATCCACCTCACTCCCGCCTCAAAAACCCTATAATAAATAGTATTAACCCCTAATCTGCCCTCCCTAACATCGCCGACACCTAATTTCAAATATTAACCCCTAATCTGCTGACCGGACCTCGCCGCTACTCTAATAAATGTATTAACCCCTAAAGCTAAGTCTAACCCTAACACTAACACCCCCCTAAGTTAAATATAATTTAAATCTAACGAAATAAAATAAATCTTATTAAATAAATTATTCCTATTTAAAGCTAAATACTTACCCTGTAAAATAAACCCTAATATAGCTACAATATAAATAATAATTATATTGTAGCTATTTTAGGATTAATATTTATTTTACAGGCAACTTTGTATTTATTTTAACAAGGTACAATAGCTATTAAATAGTTAATAACTATTTAATAGTTACCTAGTTAAAATAATTAAAAAATTACCTGTAAAATAAATCCTAACCTAAGTTACAATTAAACCTAACACTACACTATCAATAAATTAATTAAAAAACCATCTACAATTCTCTACAATTAAATCAACTAAACTAAATTACAAAAAAACCCCCACTAAATTACAAAAAATAAAAAAAGATTACAAGAATTTTAAACTAATTACACCTACTCTAAGCCCCCTAAAAAAATAACAAAAACCATGCGTAGCTAACGCACCCCTTTGGCCGCAAAACTCTAAATCTAGGCGATAGTTAGTCCAATAAAAAATATTATTGCTCAATGCAATACTCTTGTTATTTTGATTATTTATATATATATATATATATATATATAAATATGAGAGAGATGATGAGAATGAATGAGAGAGAGAGAGGATGAGAATGAATGAGAGAGAGAGAGAATGAGAGAGAGAGATAGAGAGAGAGAATGAGAGAGAGAGAGAATGAGAGAGAGAGAGAATAAGAGAATGAGAGAGAGAGAATGAGAGAGAACGAGAGAGAGAATAAGAGAGAGAATGAGAGAGACAGACAGAATGAGAGAGAGATGTAAAAAAATCTTCATGGGGGGCGGAGCCAGCCACGGATGAAGCAGGACGTGCATGCTAGCTGCTCTTCCTAACCATAGCCTTAATTCTATATAAAGTGCAGATAAAAAACTCTTAAAAGTAAATGCTTATACTCTCCAAACCTTGTATATTTAATTGGATATAAGAGACAGCAGACTAACGGTCCAGGAGAGATTTTCTGGTGCAACTTACACCACTAACACTGATACGGATCAACGCTGCAGATCTACTCAAGGAGGCCAGTTTCCCAGAGGGTCGGGGCTCCTCTCTGGTGGCTACAAAAACTTTCTCTATTAGTAGCCGGTTGCTGAGAGAAAAGACCACTACCTAGTTGACCTGTGCCTGATCGCTAATAGGACACCACTCATCCGGTATCAACAAACCCCCGGTTTTGCCTGAGCCTTCCTACTGCAACAGCTCCGACTTTACAGCCTGCTATTCACTATATCAGCTCCGGAGGGTCGGGGATCCGCTCCGGAGCCTCTAGCTGCTACAAGCCGCCAGTTGAGGGAAAGGCATACAGAATTCCAGCCCCAAGAAGAAGATCCTGTGACCGGCGCTTACAGCTGATACGAAACTGCGCCTGAGGTGGTGAGAAGTACCAGGGCAGCTTTGCGACCATACGAAAGCTGGTCTCACTAAGGGGCAGAGGCGGCTATACTTCCCGGGAGCCTGGAGGTAATACCCGGTCTGGATAACCTGTTTTGGGCCTAGACGCAGCAGTTTACCTGCTGGATATAGGTGAAGACGACAAAGGGCGCGAACATCGGCCATCTTGCGCGCCTGTCACTTTTACACGCAGTGCCCATCTGTGCCTAGAGGCCTGCATACTGCAGCAGCAGCACTAGAGTTAAGGGATCCAATTTGTTTCGGCTCTGTTTTTCTGAGGGGGCCAGCGGAGTGTAGTAAGATAAATCTGGAACACCAGACGACCCGGAGTGAGTACTGTTTAATATCTAGAGGGCCCTTCTAGCTCTGCTTAATCCACGTGGCCTGGGTAAATAAACCACACAGTTACTACGCCTGTTGGCTGTTACAGGGTCCCACACAACATAACAGGGCATATTCTGCACTGAAATTGTGCAACTTGCTGGGATAGGTTAACTATGCCTCTTTTAAAACATATACTCCCAGTGCTACATTATTGAATAATCTGACAGAGGCAGTCCGGCTTGATTTAGTGAACTTGCTCAGGCCACAACCTAAAGAGTACCAGGAGTCTTACCAACTCAATTGTTTTAGTACCAGATTTGTAATCTCCTAGGTCTATCACAGTGTAACAGCCTACCCTCACACACAGGACTGTGAACACTGAGATTTTCAGCCCATAACTGTGGTAAATTTTAACTGAGGCCTATAAATCTGCACGTGTACTTAAAGGACCAATCTACTATTTAGAGGATACTGTGCCTAAAGCTGCTGCGTCAGCGTCATTGTCTTTGAGCCTCGGGCCCAAAGTGGAGTGTCATTCTTTTTTTTTATCTTTCTTTTTTTTCTTTTTCCTTTTTTCTTTTCTCTCTCCCTTCTCTTTCTTCTTCTTTTCTTTTCCTTTCTTTCTGTGCATATACAGTGTCTGCCTAACAACATTTCTTCTTCCCTGCAGGGCCAGTAGCATAATACCAGCTATAGTAGTTCTGCAAACAAATTTTACCTTAAGGGTTTATTTGTGTTGTTTTAAATCTGTATCATTTAACCTGATATATTTCAAGCTGTTGGAGGGCTATTCACATTAACGGTCCATACTGTAGGCTTTCACTCTCACTGCAATCTGTGGACCCTCTACACTAACAGCTGCTGCGCCAGCTTATGTATTTGGGCTATATGCCCACATTGGAGTGTTAATTTTGCCAATTAACTTTAACCCTTTCTTTACAGGGATATTATTGCAAATGTTTTTCTGTATATAAATAGGTCATAGAGTAGGGCTACCCAATCTATATGATCTGCCTGTATGTTATATAATAATTGCTCCTTGGGAACCTCTGACCAGCTCCTCATAAATCTATGATCAGCATCAGTAGATACTAGTATTTGGGGTCTATCCCCACAAGGTTTAGGAGACAGAGTGTACCTATTATTTAACATATTCCCCCAGCTGCTGCGTCAGCTCAGGTGTCTCTGTAATTCTGCCAAACAGAATGTAGTGTTTATTTCCTAACCTGTATTTTGCTCCACAGGAAAATAGACCTGGACATTCCACTATATATTAGGCGCCAGCAATTATAAGCCTATTACTTTGCATTCTTTGGCACTCTCTCCACCCCTTTCCTGCTGCATACAGGTGCAGCAGGTCATACCCCCATTCCTTTTTCCGATTTGGCCCAGTGAGGGCACTTTCCCTGGAGAGGGTGCATACAAGGATTCTCACTTTATTTGTTTCTGTGGAAGGTTAACCAGGAGCAGGTACTACCGGAGGTCATGTTGACATATTTTTCCCAGGCTGCAGGCAAGATGTTGAGCATGGCTGCCTAAATCAGGATTGACGTCAGGGGGACTATGTTATAACTCTCTCCACCATTGCCTTTCCCATCGCTACTCTGCATTCGAGTGTGATTTATCATTAAACACATATCATATTCACTGGTTTGACCAAGGATATAGCACAGACCATGTCCCAAACTACCAAGAGAAAATCAAAACCGTCTCACCCACCCAAAAAAACAGTGGTAGACCATTTTAAAGGCATACCTCCTGGAAAATCTCAGCTGTACAGAGAATCTACTTCTGCATTGGAAGGCAGTGAATCTGAAAGCAGCATGGATTCCCAGTCTCCTATACCAGATGCTCTATCTACGAATATTGTTGATGTTCTATCCAGACATATGAACCTCCATCAAGACACGCTAAGTAAAGGAATTAAAGGTTCCACAGCAGAGCTTCATAGAGAGATTGCAACATTAGGAGAACGCACCGAAACACTAGAACGCAAGCAGGAAGATCTAGCTGTGGACCAAGCCCATCTGTTAACTTATTCCCAGAGTCTGGCAAGTCAGATATCTGACCTGGAATTAAAACTAGTGGACATGGAGGATCGTTCCAGACAGAATAATTTGAGGTTTCAAGGAATATCTGAAGAGATTGGCTCCCAAGATCTTGAGTCCTATGTTTTGGAATTTTGCAATACCTTGCTACCTTCAACAGACCCACCGGGTCTTCTACTCGACAGAGTCCATAGAGTAGCTCGCCCTAGATCTGTCTCACAGGACAAACCTAGAGATGTCCTAGCTAGGATTCACTTCTTCACCCATAAAGAGAAGATACTGAGAGAGCTGGATAATAAACCTCAACTGCCAGATAAATTCCAACAAATTACTGTCTTCCCGGATATTTCTAGCTACACCTTACAAAGAAGAAGATCCTTCAGAAACATCACCCAAATTTTGAGAACGGAAAATATTAGATATAGGTGGGGGTATCCGACAAGGCTAATAGTTTCAAAGAATGGAGAGACTCACACAATTATGGCCCCCCAGGAAGGGTTTGACCTGTTAAAAGAATGGGGTCTAGCTTCGACTAAGCCCCGAACAACAACTGACTCTATGCATCTTAAAAATTGTTCTGAAGCCTCATGCTTGGCCCTACTGCTACAGCGCTCTAGTGCAGTGGAAACCCCTCTAGCCGCAAAAATCCGAGCTGGAGCTCCAGATTTCACTCCTAGGTCACAAAGGCCCACTACATGAAAATCAATAGCTCCTGCCTCTTACTAGATTGAATATGATGTGATAATATCTCTTCATACAATATATGCGTATTTATGTGTTTTGCTAATATATTTCTCATATGTCCAGATGCCTGTTTAATGTAAGGAGTGGAAGGACTCGGGACTTCTCGCAAGAGGCTGTGAACCTACCCAGAAGCACTTGCCTCTACCTCTTAAATACTACCGCCCCCCCCCCCTCACTTCCGCAAATTTTATTTGTGTTATCCCCTTTTACGGGGACTGGAGAAGTCAGTTTAATATCTAAATAGACTTCTCCTTTTGGTAATCCAGCAGTTCACCATATTTGTTAAAGCACTTACGCCTTACCTAGTTAATAATTGATACGTTTGGTTCAAATTTAACGATATATATTATATCTTTTATATTGCACAGTTTACTCTTATGTTCATTTTGCTCATTCTTTTTTTAGGTGAAAGTCATAAATCTTTCGGGACTTGGTCCCCTGTGGCCTTTTTGACCATTGGTACGATCATATAGATCTAAGATCACTGTGAGTCACAGTCAAGTGCGCAGATCCAGGCGGGGTGAGTCGAATACCTAAATCCTATTCCTTTTCTTGCCCTCTTTCTATTTCCTTCCCTCCCTAAGCCTATAATGGCGACAATCCCCAATAATATCTCCTTTGCAACATTAAATGTTAAGGGACTTAATTCACAGGAAAAAAGAAGTATGCTCACTAACACTATGAAGACTCTAAAAATACAAGTTATCTTTTTGCAAGAAACTCATTGGCTAGCATCAACTCAGAATCCATATAGAACTCCAGACTATCCCATAGTGATTCTAGCCTCTCATTCTGAGAAGTCTAGAGGAGTAGCGATTGCCATACATAAATCTATACACTTTGAACACATCCATGTTGAGAAAGATAGTCAAGGGAGGTTTCTACTGCTCAATTGTAAACTAAATGGTATTTTATTTACATTGGTTAACATATATACCCCGAACCAATTACAATCCAAGTTCCTGAAAGGGGTACTGTCTAAAGCTGAGAAACACAAAATTGGAACTATAGTCCTGGGTGGCAATTTCAATATGGTGTGGGATCCCCTAGTTGAAAAGAGGGTCCAAAGGGGGAAAAAAATTGATGCATACACCATAAATACTGCCAATAAATTTCGTCAGTACATAATTCAGCACAATCTATATGATATCTGGAGGGCACACCATCATAACGACAGAGACTATACTTACTTTTCCAGACCCCATAACTCTTACTCGAGACTTGATCACTTTTTTACAGACTCGTGGTCACTAGACAGAGTCTTAACGTCACATATTAGGGTTTGCCCATGGTCAGACCACGATATCCTTACGTTCGCTCTCTCCACTGATTTAACCACAATGTCTAAACCTAGCCGGAAACTCCCGAAACAAATGCTCCAAGATAAAGCTTTTAGGGCCTCCCTCCAGAACTCCATAACAGAGTTCTTGAGAATAAACGAAACCCCAGATATGCCATCTCAAACAGTATGGGCTACTCTGAAAGCATACATGAGAGGGATATGCATTAGGAGACAGGCAATGCTTAGACGTCAAGCAGGAACTTCCTTAGGGCTTCTTATGGCTGAACTACGATCTATAGAACAAGAAAATAAAAATTCTCCAACCATACCTCTAGCTGATAAAATTAAAAAACTTAGAGCACAATTGGAAGACAGGGAGCTAGAGAGAGTGAAGGAATCCTATACACGATTTAAGAAGCTAATGTACTGTCAAAGTAACAAGGCCTCGACACTCCTAGCTCATAAATTGAGAGGTAGAACCGCGGCAGCTAGAATCCTGGCACTCAAGAGGGGGACTATATCTGTCTCTTCGCCTAAGGAAATCGGCAAAACTTTTGCGGCCTACTATTCCGAACTATATCACCTTCAACCCTCAATGGCTGGTAAAGGCTACGAAACCTAAACTTGCCAACTCTGCCAGAAGGAGATAGGGAAGCGCTTAAGGCCCCATTTTCTTTGGCTGAACTTAACTTAGAATTAAACATACCCAAAATAATAAGGCTCCTGGTCCGGATGGTTATCCGGTGGTCTTCTACAAACTTTTCAGGACAGAGCTAAACAAGATCCTCCTCAGAGTTTTTTCAGAAGCCCGAGAGTCAGGTTCATTTCACAAGGAATTTCTACAGGCAATAATCTTACCCATCCCTAAGACAAACAAAGATCCTTCTCAGTGTACCAGCTATAGACCGATCTCATTGATCAATGGCGATGTAAAGTTATATGCAAAACTTTGGGCTAATCGCCTCAATAGCCTACTCCCAAAGGTGATACACTCGGACCAGGTCGGGTTCACTTTTGGCAGATAAGGCCCAGATAATTCCGGAAAAATGCTTGACATTCTTACAGAGGCTTCCCGATTTAAGTTGCCCATGCTGGCCCTGTCGTTAGATGCAGAGAAAGCGTTCGACAGGGTCAGATGGGACTACTTGTGGCACACGCTTGCTCAGTTTGGTTTACCAGATGAGGTGATTATGGCAATTCGAGTCCTATACTCTTGTCCCTCCGCGGTGGTTAAGGGCCTAGGATTCGCCTCTCCGAAAATATATATCACTAATGGTACTAGACAGGGGTGCCCCCTGTCGCCCCTAATCTTTACCATGGCCATTGAACCTTTAGCCCAAGCTATTAGGCATTCCCACATGATACGAGGTGTCCAGTTTGGCAGAGAAGTTGCGAAGATAGCACTGTTCGCGGACGACGTGACATTATTTCTAACAAACCCACTAGGCTCCTTGCCTGCTCTTTTTGATCTTATTTCCGAGTTCGGGGCCCATAGCTATTACAAGGTCAATGTTTCCAAAACTGAGGCTTTGCCTGTTGATATCCCGACATTTGAACTTGATGTTCTGCGAACGTCGTATTCTTTTCAGTGGTCACAAACCACCATTTGGCACTTAGGAGTGCAGCTTGGCCCGGACCCGAAGTTAGTAGTTACCGTTAATTACTCAGATATTATTAGAGAAGTCACTGAGCTTACCACCTCCTGGAGTCTTAAGGAGATCTCATGGTTAGGCCGCATAGCATCTTTTAAAATGATGATCCTACCCAAAATTCTCTACTACTTTCGCTGTATTCCTCTTAATGTTCCTAGAGCTCTAATAGACAAGCTCCAATCTCTTGGACAAAATTATATTTGGGGCAAGTCTAAGCCACGTATTGCAGCAAAAATACTCCAGAAAAAATATGAGCAGGGAGGAGTAGCAATGCCTAACATACGCGAATATTACGAAGCTGCCAGGCTCTCTCACATTTCGGCATGGGCAGACAAGGGTGAACCACAGGGGTGGAAGAGCATAGAGGCCTTAGACCTCCCCGTGGATTTGAGCTTAGCTGATCTACCCTGGATTCCTGCCTACTGACTAGACACTCTGGGAATTAAGAATGTAATTGTCAGAAATAATCTAAAAGCTTGGCATAATCTTAGGAATCTACATGAAATTGCCCCGCATCCATCTCCTATACATTCTTTACCAGCCTTACTTGCAGCCCTGCCTGATACACATGTGCTACAGTGGAGGGAGTGGGAATTGTCTCCCACTTATACCCCTCGGGCACTCTCCTCACTCCCAACAACATAGGATCTATCATTCCAGACCCCCCTCTATGGGCCACATTTGAATACTCTAGACTCTATGCTTTCTTGATATCTTGGGGATTCCCCAAAGTTCTTAATAGACCCCTGACTAACTGGGAAAAATTGTTGCAGCTCACTGCCAAGACTCTGAGACTTATATCATTCCACTATAATCTCTTACAGACGTCCACGAACAAGGACAGACCCTGGCAACTTAGGGCCTGGGAAGGAGACTTATCTAGACCAATCACAGACAAAGACCTACATACAGCTATGACGTTAACTAAGAAGACTGTACACTGTGCAAACACTTTAGAATCATACATGAAACTGTTCCTGAAATGGTATTATACCCCCTCCAGACTTTCACAGATGTTTCCTACAACATCCCCTCTATGCTGGAGAGAATGTGCACAAAGAGGCTCAGATATACATATATGGTGGGACTGCCCAAAATTAAAGCCCATGTGGAATCAGATATCTAACCTTTGCTCTATGCTTGGGCTGACTGTCCCGCTACATATGTTCCCACGAAATGTCCCGACTCCCCTATCTAAACTGATAATCTTTGTTCTCGCGGCCACGAAATTGGCGTTAGTGAGAGCATGGAAGCAGTCCCAGCCCCCAGATATTACAGCTGTCACCTCTATAATTCAGATATGTGCCAAAATGGAACCAAGTTTTTATTTTAACATGGATAAAGAAGACCTCTATTGGCAGATTTGGGAGCCCTGGTTTAACTATCAGGAAGACCGTAGACAAACATGCAGACACGACGCGGTCCCTGGACATCCCCATTAATGTAACTAAGCTTTAAAATTTGATGTTAATCTGCTACCTAGCTGAGGACCCTCGTCTTCTCCTTCTTATCTTTAAAATTTGACCAATACCCTCCCCCTTACTTCTCTATCCCCCCTCCCTTCCTCCCCCCCTCTTACCCCTATAATATGCGACCTGTTACTCCCTGCCCTACCTTTTACCCTTCTCTCGTCTCACCTTTCTTGGAGCAGCCTCCCCCGCCTGGAGATGCGCACTACGGTTAATGGAAGAAATATGTTAACAGCTATCTTTTGACTGACTTCCTTAAGCCCCTATTAGATTTAGGTAATATTTATGACTAGTGTATTACACTAATCTCCACATTTAAGATTTATTGATAACTATTGCTCACTTTCTGTAACCTCCTAAATTGAGGAGACTGTATGTATGTATGATATAATTTCTTGATGGTCCATGTAGACAGTCTTATTATGTCTATTGAGCGAATATTGTTTGACATATGATTGTAAAAGAAATTAATGAACCTACTGCTGTTATTAATAAGTTTATTTTGCAATAAAAATTATATTGGAAAAAAAAAAATCTTCATTACCATATTAAGGGTTGTGACAGTGAGAATACAAATGTAGTACACTGCAGCACAGAGAATGGAAACTAAACGTTATATGTCACAAAAATCAGTTTTAAGAGACCAAAAAGCAATGCATTTTTATCTAGTTTAATGATGGTGAAAAATTATGATTATTTATAGGTATTTCCATAAGAAGTAAACTAATCAGTGACTAAATACAAATTAGTTTTATAACTACAAATACGATATAATAGTTAGTTAAGCTGTTTCGAACATACCATCAAATTAGTATTAGGGGGGATTCTCACACCTTCAATAACCATTTCCTCTTCTAATACCCGTGATGTGCCTGGTGCTGTAGAGTAAAGCCTCAAGGTTTCTTTCAGAACCTCATGAAAACAAAAGAAAGCAAAATCTACTACAGTATATTGTATAGGATTGGGCTAAATAATAATGTTACAATATATATACTAATTACCTTCAACATGAAACATCAGCTACACAAGTTAAAAAAAGTGGGCCAGATTATAAGTGGAACGCTAAATATTGTGTGCAAGCAATATTAGCGCTCCACTTTGTAATACCAGTGCACAATAAAGTGCGCTGGTATTACAAGTAAATCACAATGCGAGCAAGAGCTCGCGTTCACATTGCTAGGAAGCATTGCACTCACAAGAGCACACTTCCATAGTCTACTATGGGAGCCTCATTCTGAGGCTGTCAGAGATGGAATCAGAACCTTGCGCAGCAAAAGGGGGTAAGTAGCGCATTGATGGGCATCATTTTTAAATGTATATGAATATAAATATATATATTTATGTGTTAATATAATATGGATAGACTATCAGTAAAGGTGGCAAAGATAAAGACTGTGCAGGACATCAAGAATGCCTGAGATTAGCATAAGGCCTATCGTTCTTATCTGCCAAAATACAATATGTTTCTACTATTAAAGGGACACTATACCCAAACATTTTCTTTCATGATTAAGGTAGAGAATACAATTTTAAACAACATTCCAATTTACTTCTATTACCTAATTTGCTTCATTCTTTAGATATACTTTAATGAAGAAATAGCAATGCACACGGTGAACCAATCACAGGAGGCATCTATGTGCAGCTACCAATCAGCAGCTACTAAGCATATCTAGATATGCTTTTCAGCAAAGAATATCAAGAAAATGAAGCAAATTAGGTAATAGAAGTAAATTAGAAAGTTGTTTATAATTGTATGCTCTTTCTAAATCATGACAGAAAAAAAATTGGGTTTCATGTCCCTTTAATTAAAACATTAAAGGTGTTCTAAACCCTACTTGTAATTAGATCCAAATTTGTTTCTCTCAGGCACTGATCAAGAAAAAAACATAATGCCTTATCTGCCTGGTCATAAGTTTCAAACAGATTAACTGTATTGGGAGGGACAAAATCATAACCATAACCATAACTTAATATCCTTTCTTCAGCTGGTAACACCAGTGTAATATCAGACAGATTGAAAACCCTTACATCCTATTCTTGGTCTTGCCCCAGACTACCTGAAATAGATTGTTTTGTCTTGAGCTTTCCCTTCTTTTTTTCCTGGTAGCAAAAAACTTGCTCTCCCTCTCTTTTTATCCACACAATGGTACTAGAGTGTATTTAATTGGATATGTTACATACATAGAATATGTGCTAACTATTCTTTAAGGGACACTGAACCCACATTTTTTCTTTTGTGACTCAGATAGAGCATGCAATTTTAAGCAACTTTCTAATTTACTCCTATTATCAATTTTTCTTCGTTCTCTTGCTATCTTTATTTGAAAATGAGGGCATCTAAGCGAAGGAGCCAGCCAATTTTTGGTTCAAGACACTGGACAGCACTTGTTTATTGGTGGGTGAATTTATCAACAAGAACAACCCAGCTTGTTCACCAAAAATGGGTCGGCATCTAAACTTACATTCTTGCTTTTCAAATAAAGATACCAAGAGAATGAAGAAAATTTGATAATAGGAGTAAATAAGAAAGTTGCTTAAAATTGCATGTTCTATCTCAATCACGAAAGAAAAAAATTGGGTTCAGTGACCCTTTAAGTAAAAGCAGAAAAGAATTAGGCTCATTTCATTGGTCAGACTTCAATTAACAAGATATATTGGAGTCAAATTGTTAGGAAGTACCTGTGACAAATATTGTAGCTTTCCAAGGTCCTCGTGGTCAACTTCTCTTTTTGAGCCAATCACTTCATCCACTTCATCCTGAACTCTGCACAAACACATTTTATGGAGGAAAACTCTTGGTCAGTTCTCTAACAGAAAGAATATAATTTGTCTGCAGCCCTGTAGGGTCGAGTCTGGCATTGGAGACTGGGGGGCCCTAGGTTGAGGGTCGGTGGTTGTGGTGTCCCTGGAATATGGGGTCCCTGTCCCTGGAGGTTAAAGGCCCTGGTGGGAGTCGAGGCAGGCATGCGGTGGGGTGAGGGAGGGGCATAGGATCAGGGGAGATGGGGCCCTTCCCTAATTTTTGCCCAGGGGCTTTGGTTGGTCTCAGTCAGCCCCTAGAGTGCAGTTTCATAGCCAAAAGATTTACTTTTGAGAGAGCTTAAAACTTTTTGGTATCCTTTTGAACATTTACCATATCTATATAATATACATTTTTTATTATTAAACATGATTAATTGTATATAAAACAGACTCACTTTTCCAGTATATCTGGATTTCTGGCCAGTTCCATCACAGCAAAAGATAACTGGTTGGCAGTGGTTTCATGACCTGAAAAATAATCTATGTAAAACTGGGGCAAAAATAATAATACAGAAGCGGAGTTCATATATTTGGTTTACACAATACACAATATGATGCTTACTAACCAGCAATGAAAAAAGTGACAAAGTTGTCTAACAAACTCTCAGAGTCATAGTTGTCTTCCAAGGCTGTAAAGTGAAGAAAGATAATATTTTAGAAAGTCTACTAAAATGGTTATAATCAAATTAATCTCATTTTGAACAAAAGCTATGAATCAGAGATTAAAGGGACATTAAACACTAAACAAATGCTAGATATAATGTATTCAAAGAAAAGATTAGTCTGAGAATAACAGGTAGATGTATTTTTTAAGGTTTCATTAGTTGTTTAAATATTGACAACATAAGTGTAAAGTTTTGGTATCTTTAAAACAATGGGAGCTGCCATGTTGTAACTTAGGTTACCTTCTCTGCTGTGGCCAATTAGAGACAGTTATAAATAGGCCATTAGAGTGTTCAGCCAATGGCTGTGTGGAACATAACAGTGTTCTGCACTTCCATTTCTAACAGGAATTGGAAAGCTCACAATTTCAGAATGAAATTACAGGAAAAAGGGACAAATTGAATAATGAAAGTTTATTGCAGAGATTTTTTTTTATATACACAATTATCATTTTATATTACTATCTCAAAGTGTTTAGTGTCCCTTTAAGGGGCATGAAACTAAATTTCAAAAATATTTACGTCATCAAATTGTAGCTATCATGGTGTTCTTTGTAGAAGAGATAATCTAGGTAGGTAGTGGGCATGTCTGGAAAGTTATATGGCAGTAGTTTTGCAGGAATGCTTTTGTGTTTGCTCAATGTCATATAGTGCATTCTCCTGAGCCTGCCTACCTGTTTTTAACAATGGATGCCAAGAGATTAGAGAACAAAATAAATTTAACATAAGTAAATTGGATTTTAATTAAATGGTACAATGTCTGAATCATGAAAGAAAAACTTTGGGTTTGATGTCCATCATCTTCCTAAATGATTTGTATTGTGCTCTCTCTGTCCCTAATTGTACTCAGAGTTAGAAAAGTTAAAACACGTGTTGCCCATTACTGTGTAGAGATTCAAGGGAATTAGAAAGCCCACAATTTTTAGAGATAAATTACCAAGAAAGGGGGAAAAATAAATAAGAAAAGTATACGGCAAAGTTTTTAATTTACTACACAAAATTAATAATGCTATATTACAAAGTGTTTAACACTCATTTTAATGAAGAACATGTTTATTTCTGTACCTGCTCCATTGAGGATTTGTGTCAGTATATCTGCTGGGATCTCTCCTCCCTCCTCTATCAGTTTCTGCCTTTTCTCAATACATTCTCTTCCTGTGCGACGCAATAGCCGAATACTTTCCTGGATAGCTCTAACAAATGATCGCTTTCCTGGAGTATACTGTTAAAAAAATGGTTGAGTTTATAAATAAAAGCCAAAAACAAAATACATTCAGTTCTGTCATCAGTAGGTTACTTGTATCATTAATATATTCTAAATTCATTATGGGCCAGATTATGAGTGCAGCGTCATTGTTAGCACGAGGAGCGTAAAATCGATCACGAGATTGCAGTGTCCTTTACGCTCTAATCCACAGTGGCGCACTGTTTAAATTACTGCAAATTAATTTGTGTGAACTTTCTATGGGCAGCATTGAGCAGCAAGGTCCGCTCGTATTACAAGTTGAAAGTAAGTGCAATCGCTTAAACGCAATCGAATTTAACGAGTTTGGCCGGAGGAAACAGATGCACTAAACTACTCTGTTAACCCCTAAACCACGATACCTCCACATCGCAACTACCCCTCTACACTATGAACCCCTAAACTACCACACCCCCATCCTAAACTACCCCTCTACCAAGCTGCCTGACTCTTCAATATTTACTCCTTAGCTCCCTGGATAGATGATAAACATTTGAGCTTTGAGTGGATCACCAACCTACTTGCCTCCATTTGGAATAGTGAAAGTAGTGAAAGTAATGTGCAATATGTTTTCAAAATATTTTCTACGGATAAGTTCCCTCCATGGCTTGTGACACTAATGATGTTAAGAGGCTTGGTAAGGAACGTCATTGACATTGTATGTGATACATTTTATACATATAGATGCCAGAAAAAATAACTTATCTGACTGTTAAAAGATTTACTATCTTAAAGTAAGGATGCGTTCTCTCGCTAAACAAAACATGGAAGGAAGCTCCCTTGTGGAGGACAAGTAGAGAAATCTATAAACAAAACCCACTTTATTACATAGCGTTAACTCCAGAGTAAACAACATGCTTTCCTAGGTATACCTTTCAACAAAAGATACCAAGAGAATGAATAAAATTAGATTAAAAAAACTAAAACTTAAAAGTTGATTGAAATAGCATGCTCTAACTTAACTATGAATTTTTTATTTTATTGTAGTGTCCTTTTAAAAACAAACATCTGGTATCATGTATAGGAAACAGCAGCAATTACACAAATTTAAACAATTTAAATTGCTACTAAAACTGGTAGGAAACGTATTTTTGAGGACAAAATTTGCTCAGAAGCACATAAAAATGCCTTCCTACAATCCTTAAAGGGACAGTCGAGTCCAAAAAAAACTTTCATTAATTTAATAGGGAATATAATTTTAAACAACTTTCCAATTTACTTTCATCACCAATTTTGCTTTGTTCGCTTGGTATTCTTAGTTGAAAGCTAAACCTAGGAGGTTCATATGCTAATTAATTAGACCTTGAAAACTGCCTCTAATCTGAATGCATTTTGACCACTAGAGGGCATTAGTTCATTTGTTTCATATAGATAACATTGAGCTCATGCACGTGAAGTTACCCTGGAGTGAACACTGATTGGCTAAAATGCAAGTCTGTCAAAAGAACTGAAATAAGGGGACAGTTTGCAGAAGCATAGATACAAGGTAATTACAGAGGTAAAAAGTGTATTTCTATAACAGAGTTGGTTATGCAAACCTGAGGATTGGGTAATAAAGGGATTACCTTTCTTTTTAAACAACACAAATTCTGGTGTTGACTGTCCCTTTAAGTAACATTTGATAATACATGACTTTGCCGGTGATGGCTTTTAAATATTGCTTGTGTTACTTTTGAGTGCAGGTTTTTTCTTGCGTGCTTATTTGGTAAATCTTGTATAATTTTTTCATGGCATGGGGGTAGATTTATCAAAGCTTCAACTGTTAATACGCTGGAATCCCGTGTCAAATTCGATGTGAGATTAATCCGCGGTAGTTAACAAAGCGTCAAAATTGTCAAATGTTGAAATGTGTGACGTAATATACGCTCCGGTGATATCAATCCGACGCAGATCGATGGTTGCGTCATTCCAGATGTTTCGAATTCACATTCGACTCTATTTGACCCTCTTCCCAATTTATCAAACATTCGATATGTACGCTTGCGTCAATTCCGATGCAGCGTACCTATTGTTCAAACCGCCACCCTTGAGGCGCGAATGCTATAGAAATCAATGGGAGTCTACAAGACAATGAAGCATATTAGATACTAAAAGTAACTTAGAAACTTTATCAAAATTGTATACTCTTTCTAAATCAAACAATATTATTGCTCCAAATTTGGTGCAAAGTATTGCTCCAAACTTGGTGCACTAGTAGATATAGGGATAAAAATGAAATAAATATATTACTACTTACTAATTATGTTATATCTTTGTCTCTCATTACAAAGCAAGGGGACAATATTATTGCTCCAAATTTGGTGCAAAGTATTGCTCCAAATTTGGTGCAAAGTATTGCTCCAAACTTGGTGCACTAGTAGATATAGAGATGAAAATTAAACAAATACATAACATAATATAGCTCTCTTTTTTTTTTTTTTTTGATAAATCTATTTGCACCATGTTTAAGGCATATAATATAAGTCCCACTCTCCTCTTCGCACCAACACTTTTCGCACCAAATTTGACGCAATACTCCTAAACAACCCACAAACTAGTGAAATTTTCCACCACTTTTGATTGGGAAATGCATAATCACATGATTTATGACAGCAGCCAATCGGATTTAAAAATACATTTTCTACTGTCACTAACGAATCAAATTGCTCGATACCTGTGTCATTGATCACTCATTGGAACTTGTAAGTGCCATTTGTTACATTGTGTATTATACTTTGAAAGTATGTATATGTGAAATTAGTGTTAAAGTTAAACATTGATGATGACATTAGGACACACAGTGTAATATTTTAGACAATGATTTTAAAATTCAAATGATGTTTGATTCAATATAATCTTAAACTGATAGCTCAAAGGGATAGTTTACCTAACATTAAACTGTCATGATTCAGATACAGCAGACATTAAAATCACCTCTTTACTGTCATGCTATTTTCAGTGTTTTTCTTCCTTCTCTTGAATTTCATTTTCATGAAGAAATGTCATTTTATATGCCAGCCCATTTTATAACACCTGTGTAGGGGTGGTGTTTAAAACTGCAATCAGGAGGGGTTACATAGGTGCAGAGAGAAAACTGGCCCGGCTCTTAAAATATCAAATACATTTGATACCCTGGTTACATGTTATATTTGCAATTATTCCTGCTCAGAATAATAATCCAATAATTGTTAGCCTTTAGTTCTTTTCAAGTAACCTTTGCTCAGGAAACACAGGGATTACACAGGGATAATTACAATAAGCACTTTCACAAAATTGCTATTTTAATTTGGATCCCTGGATCCCTTGAACACTTAGGTCTACTAGTAGTAGATTTCATATTACACTTTAAACTGAATGGATAATGGAAAACAAAAATAAAAAAATATCTGACACATACCTTTACCAGAGGATTGCGTGATGCCACCATACCTTGCATGATCAATGAGATGGCATTTGGAAAAGGAGTCTGGTCATCATGTAGGGAGTTTAGCTCTAGCCCAAATGCAGCCTGTGATAGACACAAGTTAAAATATTATTTACACTTATTCACTTTTTTAAACTAATTTCACCACCAAAATAAAATCTCTAAGCTTTTCTACCATTCACTTAAAAAGAGGGGAACAGTGGTTGTTCAAACTCATACAAAAATTGCTCTGCTAAAACTTCAGATTGCATGGTTTACATACAATATCTCTAAACATTAAAAACACACTTTCAAACATGAGCATTAATTGGCCTAGAATATGATACGCTAAGAAGATAATTTAACATTTCACTGAAGAGTTTCCTGAATTTGTAGTAATTGAATGGCCTAGATTCAAGAAATCACATTTGTGAAACTAATATGTAGAATTAATAAAGAATTGCACCTCCCTCATTACATTCCTATTTTGTGAATGATCCTTTATAATAAATAATGGACCAGCACTTATCTTGTAATCTTTTATTTCTCAGTGCACAAAAATTGTTCAAACTGAGTTTAAGTGTAGGTGAAAAATCCTGACCATGCCTCTAGAATGCCCAATGTGCTTAGAGGGATATGGCTGCACCTCACTGACAAGGCCCAAAGGAGGCCTAAATGATTATCTGGGGTTGCCATTTCCCTTGTTCAGAGGAAATTGCTTGGTATTTCGGGGCTGGACTGACCTTGTTAGGTGGGATCAGACTGATATGCTTCAGGAAAGTTCTCCTCAGTGAAAAGCACAATTGGACTAAAAGAAGCTATTCTCAGGTGGTAACTAAGCCATAGAACAAGCCACTGAGCTGTTGTTTATTCCTAGCAGATTGCTTCTCTTTATGTATGCATTTTTATTATGACTATTGGAAACTCTCCCTAAGGGTGATGATGGAACCAGGCATGGACTCCTTACTGATGAGGCCCAAAGGAGGCAAAAATGATTGTCTGGGGTTGACACTTCCCTTGTTTAGAGGAGAATTGCCTGGTATTTCAGGGCTGGACTGACCTTGTTTGGCGGGATCAGACTGATATGCTTCAGGAAAGTTCTCCTCAGTGAAAAGGACATTTGGGCTAAAAGAAGTTATTCCCAGGTGGTAATAGAACAATCTACTGATCTGTTGTTCATTCCTGGCAGATGGACATGTCAATATTTTACAATTACAAAAATTGACATCCACCATTTAGCTAAGTGTTGCTTAGGAATTGTATTTATTTTTTTATTCAACATTGCTAGAAGTTCTCGTTTCATGCGTGAGATATCATGTTTTGGGCACCTCATGCAACTGTAGATATAAATGAAATACTAGAAAATATAGGTGAATCAATAATCAGTGAATTTCCAACATGATCGTATCGTTACAGCACAAGCCTTTAATCAATCTCCTAATTGTCTATGAACCTAGGCCTAAGTCACTGTGCCTTTTACCATAAGTCTTTGGATAGACTTTAGGTTAGTTCTCAATCTATCTGTACAAATGGAATTGCTGCATAACTTTTGTGTAGGGGCTATTTAAGTCCAGTACTACTAGTGACAGAATTCTATCTTCATGTCACTGAAAAGTAATGGCTCCCTACAGCTGGTCACTGTCACCTGGCTCCCTAAACTGCAGATGTTTTAACTATGACCCTGCCTCACTAGCATGGCCTGGAACTATTACATCACCACACATAAAGCACATTAAAGGGACATGAAACACAAATGTTTTCTTTAATGATTCAGACAGAGCATACAATCTTATACAACTTTGCATTTTACTTCTGTTATCAAATTTGCTTCATTCTCATTCATTTTTTATTCCTGGCATTTTTTAGTTGAAGGAGCAGGATGAACAAGGGGTGCGGGACAAGAAGCGCTCCGTAGTTGAAGCTAACCAAAAAATAAAGGATATATGTGATGATAATAGATTTCTATAAAATAATTTCTATATAATAATTCTATGAAAAAGAAGAAATACGTATATTTGGATATGACAAAAGAGTATCTAATAGACAAGAGTGAATATATATTGTTTTATTCAACTAAAATATGCAAGATTAGAGCATAGTAAATGAAAGAAATGATGCCGGCATCAATAAAATATATTTGATTATATACTAAAATATATTAAAAGCAATTGCTACAATGCATAAATGAAGATGGTGAAACAATACCATAGGTAATAACAATGTATAATGTTTCATATAACAAGATGGTTACTTTATACATACAGCAGCATAAAACATAACTTTCAAACAAAAGCTCAATGTTCATAAACAGAGGCTGATAGATCGCTATAAAAAACGTTATAAAAAATTAGTTATGGGAAACAGTTTTTTCCTTTTACGAAGAGACAGTAAGCCAAGGAGTTTCAAGATATTGTCAAGTTGAATGATATATCTGTGTGTATCTTCGGCTGTGCACAGCTAAAAAACTCACTGTTTGTGGTAGTGTGTTAGGTATCCAGGTTCCTTTAGACGCTCTGAGTGGCGTGATGACGTCAGCACATGTGACCTCGTCTGCTTGATTTTATAGGTCTCTCACCGCTGATGACTCCTTGTTAGAGGTAAAACGAAGTATCTCCGTAATTTAAGATTCAATGGGGCTGAAAAGAAACTTTGCTTGCTCAATTGTAGCAGAATAGTTTCCGTTGAATACTTGAACGGTGGATGTCAAACTTAATACAAAGCACACCAGGAATTATACATATAGTTTGTTCAACAGTGCAGGGACGTGCACTCATAGGAGGCAGGGTAGGCAATGCCTACCCTGCCATATGTGGCAAAAGCTTAATTAAATTTTAATTAAAACGGGGGCGGAGCCAACTATCTAAGCGACCAGACGTACTTCACAGGAGCTCTGGCTCTTAATTCAGATTTTAGGGGCAAAAATATAGATTACTAAATATTTTCTCAGCTTATTGGCAGACTTCTGCTAGTTTTCTTTACAGGGCATCTTGACAACCAATTATCGGACCTTATATCTCACAACTAACCCCAATATAAGCCTGATTGTTCAACTACGCAGATGAATACAACCGGCGCAGTTTAAGTCTTCTGACACTCATAGCGGGACCTACAGCTTACAATACCCACATCGGGGCTTACTATTTGTTCCTACTTGACCGCACCGAGGTGTTGAAACGGCCCAGTGGAGATTTCAGCTGCGGCTTGCAACTCACTAAAAAAAGAAAATGGCGACTGAGGCAGACTGGGAACAGGTAGCTCTGAGCTACATTGAGGCCTCCTGTAGGCTTTTAGAAGCGCATGTGCCAATGCTCCCCACCGTGACACCCAAGGTCCCTATAACCGCTGCCCAGGCTACTCGCAAAGGCGGAACTCACAACAGGGAGGATAAATGCACGCCTGTGGACACTCACAATCGCCGCTCTGTAGTGGCAGCTGCATCTTCGGACCGACAGAGATCCTCCCCCTCTTCTATTGATGGGTGCCCTTCTGCGCTTGATTTTGGTCACAAACATAGAGCAACATTAAGAGGTACTTCAGAGGGCGTCCTTACGCTGTCCTACTCACATACGAAGGGAGAGGCCCTAGAAGAACCCAGGAGCGCTTGCAGCAGTGAGAAGATTTCCTCCCTGATCGCATGCTTGCATCTGTTTGTGGCGCCCTATAAGATGACTAGTGATACCGCGAGGTGTCCGTTAAAGCTAGTTCATGGACTGCCTTCAGCCTTCCGCTCTGGAGTAGGGTAAAAGACACCGTGTCCTAGAAATGTGATGGTGGCATATAAGAGAGGTGTAGGGCAATAAATGATATCCCACACTGCCTTGTGTGACTGCTCTGAGGCTTGCACAAGTATTACTGAACTGCTTTCCTCAAGCTTTCTCCCACCAAACCCTAACACACCGGACACTTGGTAATACCATTATATTACTTTGGACATTACAAGATAACAAGGTTGCCGGGCTGACTTGTGATTTATTCACCCACCACCCATATCCTCTTTTTATCTATAATTGGTTGTTCCTGTTCATGTTTCATAGCTTTTGTATGATACTCAGTATGTAGTCACTAAATATGTTTTTTTAGCCTATCACTGTTTGGCCATTTAGCATTTCTGCTATGCTTCTAACTCTGCATTTGGGATTGGCTGAGCATGTGTATATAACAACTATCCACATATAGAGTATTAGTACCCGTTTTCTGTTATAAAACATAATATATCTAGTTGGCTTATAGTAGGGGGCTAATGCCCTGGCCGCTTATGTTTACCCAGTTACCTACGATTAATAAGTTTGATACTGAGGGTTTTATATGGTTTTTTAACTTATGAATCTTTTCTTCTCACCATGTACTCCTTATCTATGTGTATCCTTTTAAGCTACACCCTACTTACTCTTCTCTTAGTTTGCAAATGTGAAGTCCCTCAGTTTGATCTACAAAGCACCCCTACAAGCTTGATACCCAAACTTGTACACATATACCTATCTAATCATTGTCCTGTGATATCATGGCTGCCGATAATGCTGCCTGTCAACCATACATAGCTGTCTCCCTTCTTATAGTTTCATAAAGCCACACATATTCTCAATCTTATACATTGCTTGCACCCTGACATATTAAACCTCTCATTGAAACACAATTTCTTTACACTATTTACTTGAGATTGCAAAGTACCTTAATAGCATAATGATGTATATACATAGATGTTAGCAGGATTGTCGACAGCTCAGTATCTAACACGCAAAGCCTAACCATAATACCTGACATGATTATATGATTGGGGCATACACTAACAGTAGCACCAATTTTCAACCACGCTATTTCTATAGGATATATATTAGTTATTGTTCTACCAAATGTGATTGACAGTTGCATGTATACTGCTGAGTAACTTCTATGCCTACTGCCTATAAAGAACGCCTGAAAGGGGTTTTACATTTATTGCCGCTGGGCAAAGGGCCCATGCCTTGTGGCAATTTTATTTTTTGCTTTGGCATTCATATATCTAAACACTAGATTTTTTTCCTAGAATTCCTATTCATATTTAAGAGGTTGCTAGGCTTTAACACATAAAATGAGGTTGGTCCTTGTTTTGCATACTGCTCAGAGAACCAGCATTTTGAGGTTCATATATTTGCTTGTCAGCTTATATGTTTTCATCTTTTATAGGCCAAGGTTCAGTCTGCTCATAAGAGATATACCCTTGTTCCAAAACAGTATATATTTGATGGAAGCCACATCGAAGTGCCAATATGTCCATTATTTAATTTACCACCTCCCCCCCCCCCATATAATAAACCTCCTAACTTAGGAGGGTTAACTATATGGCTTACCTTACCTATGCCGTAACCTACCTGAATTATTACCTTCTAACTCATCTATCACATTTTTGATATTGTACCATACCTGCATATGTTAACATACTATTTAAGTTAATGGAAAATATATCTGAGGTCTAAATAATGAGATCCACAAGTGGTCTCCTTTTTTAATATAGCCTTTGGCCCATGTTATTACCCTATAAAATATGAGGTCCAAGAGTAGTCTCCTGTTCTCCATAGAAGGCTTAGATGACTAGTGGCATGTGCTTCTCTTTCCTTATTTAGCAAATGTTTAATCGCAGAGCTTTATATCATATAAATGACAGACATTATTTACTGTATACAAAACTATTCCTTTAAACTCTACTTTATGCTACTTGAACGTAGCAGTGGTTGCTAATTGCATATGCCTTTTTAATATGTAATTCATAGGTTGTACCTTATTATGTGTCCTGGAGAAATGTGACTACGCGGGGATATAGATTTTTATATGTACCAAAATATGTGCTTCCTTTTCTTTTCCCTCTGCGGCGTCTGTTTCTTACCAGAACCTTATAGCATACAGATACTAGTTGTTGTTTGTTACATGTACTCCACACCATGCTCTATTGATATAGTGGATATCGCTAATTGCATATGTTCTATTAATATGTACTTTATATGATGTATCTTTTCATAAGTCTTTTCTTTTTTTTCCTGAAATTTAACCACGCAATGATATGCAATGTTATCATATTTTCTTTGTATGCCAAAACTTTGACCTCAATAAAAACTATTTAAAAAAAATATTTTTTTTTTTAATTAAAACAAAAAAAAAAGGTAAAAAAAAATATTTATTTTCCCCCCATGTAATGCTATGGAGAGGCAGGTACAGGAACACTTCTCTCCATTGCAGTACATGGGTCAAAGGAAAAGCTGTGCTGCAGCGCCACCTGTGTTCTGTCAATATATTAGCAGCGAAAATTGGGACCAATAGGAGGCACCCCTCTTGATGCTTCCTAGCAAGAGAAGGATATATAGATTAATCAGAAGGAAGATGCAGGTAATCTAAGAACAGATGACACCAAGCAGAAGAATAAAGTAGTATTCTACATCTCTTGTGATTCACAAATTGTGTTCAGATGCAGCTCATTAACAGTGGGGGGACAGTAAGTGAGCATAACCCAAGCAGAAGAGTAAAGTAGTATTGTGTTCAGATACAGCTCATTAACGGGGGGGACAGTAAGTGAGCATAACCCAATACTGACAGGAAGTCAAAGGGTCAATTCAAATTTAAATCCATAATTTAAAACCCAGAGTTTGAAGTTAAAGGACCAGTCAACACATTAGATTTGTATAATCAACAAATGCATGATAACAAGACAATGCAATAGCACTTAGTCTGAACTTCAAATGAGTAGTAGATTTTTTTATAACAAATTTCAAAGTTATGTATATTTCCACTCCCCTTGTAAAGTAACTGGTTAAACACATGGTCAAAGGGAGACATTTAAAATTAAACTTTCATGATTGAGCTAGAGCATGCTATTTTAATAGACTTTTCTAGTTCTTTATATTTTGAGAATTAGCATTAACTGTTACTGGCCCCCTGTCAGCAAATCAAATTAGTTTTTGAAAGGAACATGAAAGTCATAATTACATTTCCATCATTCAGATAGAACGTGCACAAAAAAATAAATAAATAAACTTTCTATTTTACTTTTATTATTATGTACTTCATTCTTTTGGTATCTGTTGGTGTCCTTTGTTGAAGAGCATACCTAAGTGGGATGTGCACGTGCGTTTCTTGAACACCATATTGTAGCAGCTGTGTTGGCAGTATTGATTATTATTATCATCATTTTGATAACTTGTCCTTTGTGTAAAACTTCTATGGTAAATTATTTCTATTTTTACAATACAGTAGTGAGTAGAGAAGAGATTGTGTATCATTCTAATTGCTTAGTAACTGGCACTGTGCCACAGAATTGTGTGAGTGTGCATGTGAGCAGAGTGTGTGTGGGTGTCAGTGAGCAGAGTATGTGTGCTTTATTCTCCAGGTAATCAATACATTTCCGATGAGCTGGTGCTTTAGTGCAGTGTTTCTCAACAATGGTCCTCAAGTACCCCCAACAGGCCAGGTTTTCATTATAGCTGAATCAGTGCACAGGTGACGTAATCAGCTGATCAGTAACTCAGTGGTTACTAACTTGCTCTCACCCATCACCTGATTATGTCACCTGTGCACTGGTTCAGCTATCATTTAAATCTGCCCTGTTGGGGGTACTTGCGGCCCTCTGTACATGTGTTTCGTATCATATCTAGTGCCTCACCAGCCTCTGACCTCACTGCACGTCACTGCAACAGTGTATAAGAAACAAACAATGAACCTGGATTGTGCTGCAAAAAATGGGATTACAAATTATATACAGGGATTATTCATATGCCCATATCCAGTAATTTGAGAAATGGGGATGAACCTGCAAAAACGAGTAAATATCCCAGGTTAGATTATGAATAGTAAGCTTACTACTACTGACAACTCCCCTTATATAGGGAACAGAGGGGTGGCAAAAAATGTGATAGGTTGAATTTTGTCTGTCCAATGGGACTAAAGTGGGAGTATATTACTAATTTACACCTGTGTATTTACTTGTGCATAACAGCGTCCTTAGGTACAGGAAAGAAAAAATAGGATTGTGAAATAGTGTGATTCCGTGATCAGTAAATGTTATACAAAATTGGTACAAAATTTCCAATTTTTATATAACATCTAAGCGAAAAACAAGAACATAAGCAGTTTGCACTATACTATTTATGTATGTATTATTGATTAACCCTACCTAAAAATATACAAAATGTGAGGGGTAGTTATAAAATTCATACATAGTTTTGTCATATCGAATATATACAGACCAATAACATGGAGAGAGAATCAAGGAAAAAATGTTGTTGTTCTATGTCTATAAAGACAATGCATATTATAGTAGCGGCCGGTGATGTGTAATTTTTCTTTAAATTCAAGCCTACATATAGAGTACATAGAAACAAACTGGAAAGAGATTTGTTAAAGGAGAATATATATTTCTAAAATAATATAATTCTGTTAAATTTGTTTAATGTATATGTGTGTGTCCTTAATTTTTTTTATTAAATTAGGGTGTTCAGATCAAATAAGCTATTGAGTCCTTGTGGATATAGGGTTCTAAAACGAAAAATTAGTTCAGCTTCTTTTTTAAGTAATATTTTTTCCATATTTCCGCCCCAAATTTAAAACATTTTATGTCCCCTAAATGTATATCTGTAAAATGTTGATATAATGCAGTTTAATTTGTTTTATGTTCTATATTCCAGATGTGTTCTCTAATCCTGTCTCTCAGGATTCTGCTTGTTTGTCCTATATATAAGTATATAACATTAGAATCGCTGCACTTGATGATTTCTTTAATCAGAAAGGTATTTTGTTTGTTTGTGGAAACTATTTCCTTTATTTTACTGCTTGATTTACATGATTTACAGGTGTGGCATGGAAAGAAACCTGTTAGCTTCTTGTTATCTAGATCAATATCAATTAAACTATTCTTTGGGTTTTTAAACTCACTAGGGGACAGATAGCTTTTTAAATTTTTTGCTCTTTTGAAAATCAGATCTGGATGTTTTTTGCCAATGTCGATTTAGAATGTTTTTTTTTTTCTTTATGTTGAGAGCTATATTCTGTGATAAATGGAACTATAATAGGGTCGTCTTCAGATAAAGCGTTGGTGTTATAAAACTTATTATGATTTCTTAATTTTTTAGGTCTATCTTTATTAAGTAGGGTTTTTCTATCAATAGTTCTTATTTCATCTTTGGTTTCCAAAACTTTTTTTATATTGTAGCCCTTCTCTTTAAACCGTTTGACCAATACATCTGACTGTATGTCATAGGATTCAATATCAGTGCAGTTTTTTCTTACTCTCAGAAATTGACTTTTAGGGATATTGGATTTCCATCTGTTTAGATGACAACTGTTATAGTGAATATATAATTATGAGTCAAATGGTTTAAAGTAAGTTCTCGTTTTTAATTGATTGTTGTCAATTTCTATTTCTATATCCAAAAAATGTATTAGTTTAGTGCTCATTTCGTGTGAAAAGGTTAGCCCTAAATTATTCATATTTAGATCTTCAAGAAAAAATGCAAGGATTTCTGGATCTCCCTTCCAGATCAGGAAGACGTCATCTATATAGCGTTTATAGAACATAAGGTTCGCTCCCCAATGGTCTCCAGAGAATTCTCTTAAAAAAAAAACATGAAGAGATTGGCATAACTGGGAGCGAACCTTGTGCCCATTGCTGTCCCCCTGATCTGGAGAAAAAATTAATTATTAAATAGAAAGCTATTATTTTTCAAAATGAATTCTATACTCTCTAATAAAAATTTATTTTGTTCATCTTACAGCGATTTATCTTTGTTTAAAAAGTGTGTAATAGCTTTTATACCTAGTGTGTGATCTATATTGGTGTATAAGGAATTTACGTCACATGTGACCATAATATAGTTTTCTTTCCATTCAATTTGACTAATCAAATTAAGGAAATGTGTAGAATCATTCAGATATGCTGGTAACTCACTAACATAGGTTTGAAGGTAGTGGTCAACATATTGGGATAAGTTGGATGTAAGTGATTCAATCACTGATATAATAGGACGACCTGGAGGACAACTGATGTGTTTATGGATTTTCGGTAAAAAATGAAAGGTAGGGATACGTGGATGGTTGATTTGGAGAAAATGATGTTCTGAATCTGTAAGTATACCTATTGTTTTTGCTTCATCAAGTATTTCATTTAATTTTTTCATTTGACCCATCATTGGATTATTTTTAAGTTTGATGTATGTAGTCTTATCATTCAATAACCTATAGGACTCTTCTTTATAATATTGTGTATCCATAATAACGATCCCGCCACCTTTATCGGCTGGTTTGATCATAATTTCCTTATTTTCCTGCAGGGATTTCAGAACTTTCCGTTCCTTTGATGTTAGATTATCATTTCTTTTTTGAGGATTTTCTAATTTTTCTAGATCTTCTTTAATATTCATCTCAAAATTCTTAATAAACTCTCCTTTTTCATGAGTTGGATAGAAAGAGGATTTAATTTTAAAATTAGAATGAGTAAAAATACTAGGCTTTGATTCAGGTCTTGTAAGGGGAGTTTTTAAAAAATACCGCTTTAATGTAAGTTTACGTACATACTGGTTTATGTTTATTAATGTTTCGAATTTATTAAGTTTGCATGTAGGTGCAAACGTTAGGCCTTTTTTAAGAACGCTTTTTTCTTTCTCATTTAATATGTGCTTACTAATATTAAATATTTCTAAATGTTCATCCTTTTTATCATCAGTACCTTTGTTCACTTTAATGTGGTCTCTTATCTTAGTCTTTTTTTGTGTTTTTTCCCCCTCTTCTACCTCTCTTTCTCTTTTTCCTCTTGGTGTGCCCCACATTGAACTTTGGGTTCTTATTAAGTTTTTTGATTGTTCTAGTCTTTGTGGGGATTGTTCTAAAAAAAGAGATGATGTGTTCTGTGGTATATTTCCCTGATATGTGTCATTAGTCAATGTGTCATATCTATTTGACAATCCTCCAGTTTTTATTATCAGATCTCTCTCTATGATCATATCTATTAGGATAAGATTTGTCAAGATTGTATTCTACTTGTTCTCTATTGGAGAATCTTCCCTGATAATTATGTCTATGTGGATTTTGATTATTTCTATAGTTAAACCTTTGTTTATTCTCATAATTTTGTTGTTTATCATATTCATTCCAATTTTTTGTGTGTTATGGAAATTATTTTCCTGATTGTTAGATGTGTGACTATGTGAGTGATTTATGTTTTCTCTATAATACTGATCAGATGGAAAAATCCTTTTATTATCATAATGTTGATAATAATGTCTATTGTTCTGTCCATAGTGATTTATTCTTGGTCCTCTCTGATAATTACCAGATTCTTGGTTTTTTTCCATTTGTCTGTTTTCATGGTTAGAGACTATAGTTATATGTTGTCTTTCTAATTTGTTTATCTTATGTTTACTAAAAACTGATTTATTTTTGTGTGTTTCTTTCAGAACTAGACTATCATTGGTTGTCTCAGGATTATCAGATAGTTCTGTATTTTCATTGGTTGATGTTTTTATAGTATTTTCTATATTTTTGGTTTGTTGATAATCATCAAGATCTCTCTTGAATTTATTGTTTTTTCCTTCAATTAATATCTGTTTAAACTCAATGTGATTTTTTTTATCATGATCTGTTGTTTATTCTTATATTCCATATCATTCATAAATGGTGTAAGTGTGTCTTTAAATGTATCTATCTCTTTTTTAATTTGGGATAAATTCAGTTGTCTGGCTTAAATGAGAATTTTCAAAAGATTAATAGAAGCTGTTTCGGGTGTATTATACCATTCAGTGGAGAGTTCTTCTTTTAATTCAAAAGTGCAATCTTTCTTAAGCCTCAGGCCTCTTGGGACCATATTGAACTCGATATATTTTTGTGTGTAACATAATTCAACTGAGTGTTTAATTTCCTTTAAGAGGGCATCTTCTAAATTTTTACAAGTTGTGTGTAAATCTATCTGTGCAAAATTGGAGGTGAGATTTATATTGGGTTCCCCCTTGTGTATTTCTGTTAGAATATTATCTCTAAAAGAGAAAAGTTCCATCTTATAATAGATTGTGAGTGATAAAGGGTGTGAAGGAGATCTACTCTAAAACACCTGAGGAATCTATATGAATCGTACAGATTCATATTATCATCACACATATCCTTTATTTTTTGGTTAGCTTCAACTACGGAGCGCTTCTTGTCCCGCACCCCTTGTTCATCCTATGACCAAGATTACCTTTATGAGGAAATGGTAATCAGACAGGGACAGTTAGCATATAACCCATTTAGGTAGCTCTCACACCACCCCCCATCTGTACGGTTAGTTGAAGGATCATCAATGCACTACTGGGAACTATCTGAACACATTGAATGAGCTGATAACAAGAGGCAAATATGTGCAGCCACCAATCAGCAGCTAGCTCCCAGTAGTGTTGCTGCTCCTAAGCCTACCTAGGTTTGAATTCAACAAAAGATACCAAGAGAAAGAAGAAAATTAGATAATAAAAGTAAACTGAAAAGTTGACTAAAATTTAATGCTCTATCTTGACAATGAATGTATAATTTTATTGTACTGTCCTTTTAAAAACAAACAACTGGTATCATGTATAGGAAACAGCAGCAATTACACAAATTTAAACTATTTAAATTGCTACTAAAACTGGTAGGAAATTTATTTTTGTGGCCAAAATTTGCTCAGAAGCAGATAAAGGCATCTTCCATAGCAATGTTGTTTAACACTAACACTCTTTAGCGAGCATGAAATAAAAAAAATATTCACAATTAGTGATGTCGCGAACCTAAAAATTTTCGGTTCGCGAACGGCGGACTCGAACTTCCACGAGCGAACCGGCGAACCGCCATTGACTTCAATAGGCAGGTGAACTTTAAAACCAACAGGGACTCTTTCTGGCCACAATAGTGATGGAAAAGTTGTTTCAAGGGGACTAACACCTGGACTGTGGCATGCTGGAGGGGGATCCATGGCAAAACTCCCAAGGAAAATTACATAGTTGATGCAGAGTCTGGTTTTAAGCCATAAAGGGCATAAATCACTTAACATTCCTAAATTGTTTGGAATAACGTGCTTTAAAACATCAGGTATGATGTTGTATCGATCAGGTAGTGTAAGGGTTACGCCCGCTTCACAGTGACAGACCAAACTCCCCGTGTAACGCACCGCAAACAACCGCAAACAGTCCATTTGCACAACCACGAGATAGATAGATTTGACAGATAGATACATAGATTACATAGATCAATAGATGCAATATACATTTGATAGATACAAATTACATAGATCAATAGATGCAATATACATTTTATAAATACAAATTACATAGATCAATAGATGCAATATACATTTGATAGATACGAATTACATAGATCAATAGATGCAATATACATTAGATAGATACGAATTACATAGATCAATAGATGCAATATACATTTGATAGATACGAATTACAGACAGAGAATTACAAGACGTGCGGTCTGAGACCCATGGTAAGGTTCCCAGAGGCAGTTGCGGCGCCAGGAGATGTGTATATGGCATGGATTTTAGGAACCGGGAGATGGTAAAAGATGCTTGTTCGGTCCTCCTGCTTCAAATTTGGGGCACTACACGTGCAATCTATTGTGCCACCAGATGTGAGTGGTGTGTTAATTAGTACAATTCTGATCAGTTTAATACCTGTTACTCCCCCTATCGGGGGAGGTGTATATGGCATGGATTTTAGGAACCGGGAGATGGAAAAAGATGCTTGGTCGGTCCTCCTACTTCAAATTTGGGCGAAACACAAGTGGCTGTCACAAAACAGTCCGGCCACGAGATAGATAGATTTGATAGATAGATACATAGATTACATAGATCAATAGATGCAATATACATTTGATAGATACGAATTACATAGATCAATAGATGCAATATACATTTGATAGATACGAATTACATAGATCAATAGATGCAATATACATTTGATAGATACGAATTACATAGATCAATAGATGCAATATACATTTGATAGATACGAATTACATAGATCAATAGATGCAATATACATTTGATAGATACGAATTACATAGATCAATAGATGCAATATACATTTGATAGATACGATTGATAGTTAGATAGATTTGATAGATAAATAGATAGATTTGATAGATATATCATTTCCCAGACAGAGAATTACAAGACGTGCGGTCTGGGACCCATGGTAAGGTTACTTCCTTTTGCACAATCGAGTACAGATTGGGGTCCGGGATTGCCTTTTGTGCAAAGAAATTGTGGCCGGGTACCTTCCACTGCGGTGTCCCCTATCAGGGGACGTGTATATGTCATGGATTTTAGGAACCGGGAGATGGAAAAAGATGCTTGGACACCCAGTACAGGTCGTTCTCCTTCAGCCTTTTTATACAAGGGTCCCCGACCCTCAACAGGCACGACAGCATGAAAGACCCCATATGCCATGACTTCCTTTTGCACAATCGAGTACAGGTATGGCATCGATTTTAGGAACCCGGAGATAATTTTTAGGAACCGGGAGATGGAAAAAGATGCTTGGACACCCAGTACAGGTCGTTCTCCTTCCGCATTTTTATACGAGGATTCCCGACCCTCAACAGGCCAGACAGCCCAAGGCAGCTCATCTCATCAGGCATTTTTTACTCGAATGTATTGGCCAATGTCAGTCCCTTAGAGATCCATCCCTCATTAATTTTAATAAAGGTGAGGTAATCAAGACTTTTTTGACCTAGGCGACTTCTCTTCTCAGTGACAATACCTCCTGCTGCACTGAAGGTCCTTTCTGACAGGACACTTGAAGCGGGGCAGGCCAGAAGTTCTACTGCAAATTGGGATAGCTCAGGCCACAGGTCAAGCCTGCACACCCAGTAGTCAAGGGATTCATCACTCCTCAGAGTGTCGAGATCTGCAGTTAAGGCGAGGCAGTCTGCTACCTGTCGGTTGAGTCGTTCTCTGAGGCTGGATCCCGAAGGGCTGTGGCGATGCATAGGAGTTAAAAAGGTCCGCATGTCCTCCTTCAACAACACGTCTGGAAAGCGTCCTGTCCTTGCCGGCGTGGTCGTGGGAGGAGGAGGATTACTTTCACCTCTTCCCCTGTTAGATTCCCGGGTGTGACATCACCCTTATACACTGTGTAAAGCATACTTTTTAATTTATTTTTGAACTGCTCCATCCTTTCCGACTTGCGGGAATTCGGTAACATTTCAGTCACTTTATGCTTATACCGGGGGTCTAGTAGCGTGGACACCCAGTACAGTTCGTTCTCCTTCAGCTTTTTTATACGAGTGTCCCTCAAATGGCACGACAGCATGAAAGACCCCATTTGCACAAGGTTGGATGCCGAGCTACTCATGTCCTGTTCCTCGTCCTCACTGATCTCACTGAAGGTATCTTCTTCCCCCCAGCCACGTACAACACCACGGGTACCAGATAGGTGACAACGAGCACCCTGGGATGCCTGTTGTGCTTGGTCTTCCTCCTCCTCCTCAAAACCACATTCCTCCTCTGACTCCTCTTCCTCACAATCCTCTTCCTGCGTGCCGCTGGTCCAGCAAGCGATGCTGATAAGGCTGTTTCTGGTGGTGATGGTGACCACAACTCTTCCTCTTCCTCTTCACGCTCATCTACGGCCTGATCAAGCACTCTTCGCAGGGCACACTCCAGGAAGAAAACAAATGGTATGATGTCGCTGATGGTGCCTTCGGTGCGACTGACTAGGTTTGCACCTCCTCAAAAGGACGCATGAGCCTACAGGCATTGCGCATGAGCGTCCAGTAACATGGCAAAAAAATTCCCAGCTCCGTAGAGGCTGTCCTAGCACCCCGGTCATACAAATACTCCTTAACGGCTTTTTCTTGTTGGAGCAGGCGGTCGAACATTAGGAGTGTTGAATTCCAACGTGTTGGGCTCTCGCAAATCAAGCCCCTCACTGGCAGCTTGTTTCACCTCTGGATATCTGACAAGTGCGCCATGGCTGTGTATGAATGCCTGAAATGGCCACACACCTTCCTGGCCTGCTTCAGGACATCCTGTAAGCCTGGGTACTTATGCACAAAGCGTTGTACAATCAGATTACACACATGTGCCATGCACGGCACATGTGTCAACTTGCCCAATTTCAATGCCGCCACCAAATTACTTCCGTTGTCAGAAACCACTTTGCCGATCTCCAGTTGGTGCGGAGTCAGCCACTGATCCACCTGTGCGTTCAGGATGGACAGGAGTGCTGCTGCAGTGTCACTCTCTGCTTTCAGGCAAGTCAACCCCAAGACGGCGTGACACTGCCGTATCCAGGATGTGGATTAGTACCTGGGGAGCTGGGGGTGTGCCGTTGATGTGGAGCAAGACGCAGCAGCAGAAGAGGACTCAGCCGAGGAAGAGGTTATGGAAGAGGATGGAGTAGGAGGAGTAGAGGAGGTAGCAGCAGGCCTGCCTGCAAGTCATGGCGGTGTCACCAACTCCTCTGCAGAGCCACGCATTCCATGCTTGGCAGCCATCAGCAGGTTTACCCAATGCGCAGTGTAGGTGATATACCTGCCCTGACCATGCTTTGCAGACCATCTATCAGTGGTCAGATGGACCCTTGCCCCAACACTGTGTGCCAGACATGCCATTACTTCCTTTCGCACAATCGAGTACAGGTTGGGAATTGCCTTTTGTGCAAAGAAATTTCAGCCGGGTACCTTCCACTGCGGTGTCCCAATAGATACAAATTTTTTGAACGCCTCAGACTCCACCAACTTGTATGGTAAAAGCTGGCAGGCTAAGAGTTCAGACAAGCCAGCTGTCAGACGCCAGGCAAGGGGGTGACTTTGGGACATTGGCTTCTTACGCTCAAACATGTCCTTGACAGACACCTGACTGTGGGCAGATGAGCAGGAACTGCTACGGAAGAGAAACTGAGTGGCGGATGGTTGAGAGGGGGCAAGGAGTACAGCAGTGGTTGACATGGTTGAAGATGCTGGACCAGGAGGAGGATGGCGGCTTTGAGTTTGTGTGCTGCTTCTACCCATCAGCGTTTGTGATGTGAGATCATGTGCCTTCGCAAAGCAGTTGTACCTGGGTGGGTGTTGGACTTCCCACGACTCCGTTTCTTTTGACACAGGTTGCAAATGGCATCGCTGTTGTCAGAGGCAGACACACAAAAAAAATGCCACACTGCTGAGCTCTGTGATGACAGCATTCTGGTGGTGGCAACAGCATGCATTGATTGGCGTGCTGTCTGGCTGACCCCGGGTGCCGATGCATGCTGTCTGACTGTGCCACTAGCTCCTTGCAACGACCTCCCCCTGCTTCCAACTCGTCTCCTCCTCTCTGTCTCCCCATCTGAACTTTCCCCCTCTTCTACTTCTCTTCTAGCGGGCACCCATGTGACATCCACTGATGCATCATCATCAACCGCTTCATTTGTATCTGACAAATCAACAAAGGAAGCAACAGTGGGTACAACATCATCATCATCATCATCACACCGTACGTCCATATCTGTAATGCTGCCTGACTGAGACATATCACTGTTATCTACATCCTCTGTCAATGATGGTTGCGCATCACTCATTTCTTCCAACTGATGTGTCAATAACTCCTCTAACAGATCAAGTGAAGCGGCTGTGGTGCTAGTGTTGGTGGTGGTGGCAGGCGGGCGAGTGGCACTGGTCACTTGAGAGGTGCCCGAAGCTAAGCTGGAGGTGGATGGTGCGTCAAGGTTCCGAGCGGAAGCTGTAGAAGATTGGGTGTCCTGTGTTAGCCAGTCAACTAGGTCCTCCTCAGAACTTTTCGCGTTCATGGTACGTGGCCTCTGAACACTGGGCATTATTGTAGGGTCAAAGGGTATCACAGCACCACGACCATGACGGCACCTGCGGGGTGGCCTGCCTCTGCCTGTCATTTTTTTTTTAAATGTAGACTTACACTACTATTAAACAAAATATGAGTGGTGCCACTGGGCAAGTGGGCACAGTATACGCTGTGAGCCTGACACAAAAAAGCAGACTGATGTTTCACAATCCAAAAAGTTTATTTTTTTTAAATGTACACTTACACTACTATTTAACAAGATATGAGTGGTGGCACTGGGCAAGTGGGCACAGTATACGCTGTGAGCCTGACACAAAAAAGCAGACTGATGTTATACAGTCAAAAATGTTTATTTTTTTTAAATATTTACACTACTGTTACAACAAATATGAGTGGTGCCACTAACTTGGCAAGTGGGCCTGGCACACACGCTGGCAGGCAGGCAACTGCAATAAGATTACACTAGCAGACTGATGTTTCACAGTCAAAAAAGTTTTTTTTTTTAATATTTACTCTACTGTTACAACAAATATGAGTGGTGGCACTAACTTGGCAAGTGGGCCAGGCACACACGCTGGCAGGCAGGCAACTGCAATTAGATTACACTAGCAGACTGATGTTTCACAGTCAAAAAAAAAATTTTCTTACAAAATTTACACTACTGTTACAACAGATATGAGTGGTGGCACTTAGCAAGTGGGCCTGGCACACACGCTGGCAGGCAGGCAACTGCAATTAGATTACACTAGCAGACTGATGTTTCACAGTCAAAAAAGTTTTTTTTTTTAATATTTACACTACTGTTACAACAAATATGAGTGGTGGCACTAACTTGGCAAGTGGGCCTGGCACACACGCTGGCAGGCAGGCAGGCAACTGCAATTAGATTACACTAGCAGACTGATGTTTCACAGTCAAAAAAGTTTATTTTTACAAAATTTACACTACTGTTACAACAGATATGAGTGGTGGCACTTAGCAAGTGGGCCTGGCACACACGCTGGCAGGCAGGCAACTGCAATTAGATTACACTAGCAGACTGATGTTTCACAGTCAAAAAAGTTTTTTTTTTAAATATTTACACTACTGTTATAACAAATATGATTGGTGGCACTAGTTGGCAAGTGGGCCTGGCACACACGCTGGCAGGCAGGCAACTGCAATTAGATTACACTAGCAGACTGATGTTTCACAGTCAAAAAAGTTTTTTTTAAAAATATTTACACTACTGTTATAACAAATATGATTGGTGAAACTTAGCAAGTGGGCATGGCACACACGCTGGCAGGCAGGCAACTGCAATTAAATTACACTAGCAGACTGATGTTTCACAGTCAAAAAAGTTTTTTTTTAAATATTTACGCTACTGTTATAACAAATATGATTGGTGGCACTTAGCAAGTGGGCCTGGCACACACCCTGGCAGGGAGGCAAATGCAATTAGATTACACTAGCAGACCGATGTTTCACAGTCAAAAAAGTTTTTTTTTTTTTTAATTTTACACTACTGTTATAACAAATATGATTGGTAGCACTAGTTGGCAAGTGGGCCTGGCACACATGCTGGCAGGCAGGAAACTGCAATTAGATTACACTAGCAGACTGATGTTTCACAGTCAAAAAAGTTTTTTTTTAAATAGTTACACTACTGTTATAACAAATATGATTGGTGGCACTTAGCAAGTGGGCCTGGCACACACGCTGGCAGGTAGGCAACTGCAATTAGATTACACTAGCAGACTGATGTTTCACAGTCAAAAATTTTTTTAAAAAAATATTTACACTACTGTTATAACAAATGTGATTGGTGGCACTAGTTGGCAAGTGGGCCTGGCACACACACTGGCAGGCAGGCAACTGCAATTAGATTACACTAGCAGACTGATGTTTCACAGTCAAAAAAGTTTTTTCTTTAAATATTTACACTACTGTTATAACAAATATGATTGGTAGCACTAGTTGGCAAGTGGGCCTGGCACACACGCTGGCAGGCAGGCAACTGCAATTAGATTACACTAGCAGACTGATGTTTCACAGTCAAAAAAGTTTTTTTTAAAAATATTTACACTACTGTTATAACAAATATGATTGGTGGCACTAGTTGGCAAGTGGGCCTGGCACACACGCTGGCAGGCAGGCAACTGCAATTAGATTATACTAGCAGACTGATGTTTCACAGTCAAAAAAGTTTTTTTTAAAAAATATTTACACTACTGTTACAACAAATATGAGTGGTGCCACTAACTTGGCAAGTGGGCCTGGCACAAACGCTGGCAGGCAGGCAACTGCAATAAGATTACACTAGAAGACTGATGTTTCACAGTCAAAAAAGTTTTTTTTTTAAATATTTACACTAATGTTATAACAAATATGATTGGTGGCACTAGTTGGCAAGTGGGCCTGGCACACACGCTGGCAGGCAGGCAACTGCAATTAGATTACACTAGCAGACTGATGTTTCACAGTCAAAAAAGTTTTTTTTTAAAATATTTACACTACTGTTATAACAAATATGATTGGTGAAACTTAGCAAGTGGGCCTGGCACACACACTGGCAGGCAGGCAACTGCAATTAAATTACACTAGCAGACTGATGTTTCACAGTCAAAAAAGTTTTTTTTAAAATATTTACACTACTGTTATAACAAATATGATTGGTGGCACTTAGCAAGTGGGCCTGGCACACACCCTGGCAGGGAGGCAAATGCAATTAGATTACACTAGCAGACCGATGTTTCACAGTCAAAAAAGTTTTTTTTTTTTTAATTTTACACTACTGTTATAACAAATATGATTGGTAGCACTAGTTGGCAAGTGGGCCTGGCACACACGCTGGCAGGCAGGAAACTGCAATTAGATTACACTAGCAGACTGATGTTTCACAGTCAAAAAAGTTTTTTTTTAAATAGTTACACTACTGTTATAACAAATATGATTGGTGGCACTTAGCAAGTGGGCCTGGCACACACGCTGGCAGGATAGGCAACTGCAATTAGATTACACTAGCAGACTGATGTTTCACAGTCAAAAATTTTTTTTTTTTAAATATTTACACTACTGTTATAACAAATATGATTGGTGGCACTAGTTGGCAAGTGGGCCTGGCACACACACTGGCAGGCAGGCAACTGCAATTAGATTACACTAGCAGACTGATGTTTCACAGTCAAAAAAGTTTTTTTTAAACTATTTACACTACCGTTATAACAAATATGATTGGTGGCACTAGTTGGCAAGTGGGCCTGGCACACACGCTGGCAGGCAGGCAGCCAACTGCAATTAGATTACACTAGCAGACTGATGTTTCACAGTCAAAAAAGTTTTTTTTTTAAATATTTACACTACTGTTATAACAAATATGATTGGTGGCACTAGTTGGCAAGTGGGCCTGGCACACACGCTGGCAGGCAGGCAACTGCAATTAGATTACACTAGCAGACTGATGTTTCACAGTCAAAAAGTTTTTTTAAAAAAATATTTACACTTCTGTTATAACAAATATGATTGGTGGCACTAGTTGGCAAGTGGGCCTGGCACACACGCTGGCAGGTAGGCAACTGCAATTAAATTACACTAGCAGACTGATGTTTCACAGTCAAAATTTTTTTTTTTTTTAAATATTTACATTACTGTTATAACAAATATGATTGGTGGCACTAGTTGGCAAGTGGGCCTGGCACACACGCTGGCAGGCAGGCAACTGCAATTAGATTACACTAGCAGACTGATGTTTCACAGTCAAATAAGTTTTGTTTTTTTAAAATTTACACTACTGTTACAACAGATATGAGTGGTGGCACTTAGCAAGTGGGCCTGGCACACACACTGGCAGGCAGGCAACTGCAATTAGATTACACTAGCAGACTGATGTTTCACAGTCAAAAAAGTTTTTTTTTACAAAATTTACAATACTGTTACAACAGATATGAGTGGTGGCAATAGTTGGCAAGTGGGCCTGGCACACACACTGGCAGGCAGGCAACTGCTATTAGATTACACTAGCAGACTGATGTTTCACAGTCAAAATTACACAGGCAAAAAAAACGACTGATGTTCTAGCCCTAAAAAGGGCTTTTTGGGGTTCTGTTCTTACAGCAGAGATCAGATGAGTCCTTCCGGACTATAGTGGACACTGAATACACTAGCCTAGCTATCAATTTCCCTATAAAATCAGCAGCAGCACTATCCCTCCTCTCACTAAGAATGCAGGATCAGAATGAATCTAAAATGGCTGCTGCCCAGGAGCTGGGAGGGTCTGGGAGGGAGTGTCTGCTGCTGATTGGCTGAAATGTGTCTGCAGACTGTGAGATACAGGGTCAAAGTTTACTCAATGATGACGAATAGGGGGCGGATCGAACATCGCATATGTTTGCCCGCCGCGGCGAACGAGAACAAGCTATGTTCGCCGGGAACTATTCGCCGGCGAACTATTCGCGACATCACTATTCACAATTAGAAAAAATAAATAACACATATTAAAATAGCCTGTTATAGATGCAACAAAGAATCCATTGAACATTGACTTTAACATCCCTCTGAGTATATAAAATACCTTTCCAATGACATCCAGCGTAATTCTGCTCATCATATCGTGCATTCTAATAACACTTTTTCCATCCGCCTTTTCTGCAAGCTTTTCCATCAGCTCTTCAGCCTTCTCATTAAAAGTTCCCATCATATCTATCAAGTAGCTGCATGAAAAAAGGACATTATTCTCTTCAACTGTATGGGGCCAAATTATCAAAGTCTGGCGGCATTCAGTATTGCACAAGCAGTTCATTGCCGCCTCCTGCAGGGTGTCAATCAACCCGATTGTATTTGATCAGGTTGATTGCTGTACGCCGCTCAGAGGCGGCGGATCTAGTTAAGGAGCAGTGGTCTTAAAACCGCTGCTTCTTAACTCCTGTTTCCTGTGAGCCTGAAGGCTTGCGCGGAAAGAGGGCACGTTGGCCCCATTCGGGGAATAGTAAATGGACATGAGGCAAATTTAAAATATTTCTGGAATAAATATTTCATATTTAGGACTGTATTGTAAGAGTATTTTGAAAGCCTTGAAATCTTATTCCTTAAAACTTTGGGATAGATTACAAGTGGTGCACTAACGTGAGTGCGGGTGCAATATTGCAAGTACAAAATAAACAAGTACCGCTGAGCGCAATCTAAATTTTAGCACAACTGAAGAGCTCGCGTAAAGGGTTAGGGCTGAATATAAATGTGCACCCAACACAACATAAATTAAAATAAACTGTTGCACTCATATATACACTATATAATAAAAAAATTTTTGCATAAATTGTAAAACATTCTTTTTTATAAGGGTTAAAAGGTATATGGCGATCATGTGCTTCATTTTTTGTTTATGATCCGAATTGTGAGGGATGCGTCTTGAGGGGTCAAAACATATATAAATATATACTGTATATGTGTATATATATATATATATATATATGTGTGACAATCTTGAATTAAAACAGCATGAACTAGTGGAACGCAAAAATATTAGCTCTATTATGTGTTAACATTGCTCGAGCATAGTCAATAGTGCATCAATCAAGCTTCATGTCAGATAGTGCGAATGAGCTATGGGGGCACACAGTAAAATTCATGCTTCCACGCTAAGTTGATGGTGCGATAAAGCCAATGGTCTGCAAGTAGTGGAGTTGTTCATGAATTTATGGGCTATATTAATAATAATATTGGTTTACTTCAAGTCTCAAAAAGGGATACATTTTGGATTGCGCTCGAGCACAACCCTTAACTAATAACAACTTGCAATACAAGCACCATGAGAGCACTAATATGCTCACTATTCATTACAAATATTGTGAGCGCTAAAAAAGTTTCGGCTGCTTTAAGATACTTTGGTTAAAATGTTTAACCATCTACTTGTAATACTAGATTGTGCAATAGTCTTTACGTGAGAATGTGCAAAAGTTAACAGACCCTGCACTCAGGGGCGGAACTACAAGGGGTGCAGAGCCCTTCCTAGATTCTTGCATCTGGGCCCTGTGGTTTCTAATTACGCCTCTGCCTGCACTATTGATTATGCTCCACTTGTAATCTAGCTCTTCATATGCTATATGTGTATACTGTTGCCAGAAGGGTGAAATCAAGTCACAAAAGTAGGATAATATGTTTTATACCAAATAAAGCCAGAAAATAAATTTACCTGCAGTTTATGTTCTCTTGGGCGCTTATGTAAAGGCCCTTTGTATTTGTGACCTTTTGCACTTACGCTCTGCTGAAAGCGGGATCCATAATCCTCCTCTGTTTATGCCAGTGGTCATAGTCACGATCAGTCACTAAACCATTTCCCATGAATCTAAAATTAGTAACAGAAAAAAGTTATTTATTAAGGAATATGTATTGTAAAACCCATACAGCATGCTGTGCAAACAGAGGCCTAGATTTGGAGTTTGGCGTTAGCCGTGAAAACCAGCGTTAGAGGCTCCTAACGCTGGTTTTAGGCTACCTCCGGTATTTGGAGTCACTCAAAATAGGGTCTAACGCTCACTTTTCAGCTGCGACTTTTCCATACCGCAGATCTCCTTACGTAAATTGCGTATCCTATCTTTTCAATGGGATCTTTCTAACTCCGGTATTTAGAGTCGTGTCTGAAGTGAGCGTTAGACATCTAACGACAAAACTCCAGCCGCAGGAAAAAAGTCAGTAGTTAAGAGCTTTCTGGGCTAACGCCGGTTTATAAAGCTCTTAGCTACTGTGCTCTAAAGTACACTAACACCCATAAACTACCTATGTACCCCTAAACCGAGGTCCCCCCACATCGCCGCCACTCGATTCATTTTTTTTAACCCCTAATCTGCCGACCGCCACCTACGTTATCCTTATGTACCCCTAATCTGCTGCCCCTAACACCGCCAACCCCTATATTATATTTAGTAACCCCTAACCTGCCCCCCACAACGTCGCCGCCAGCTATGTACACTTATTAACCCCTAATCTGCCGACCGCAAAGCGCCGCCACCTGCGTTATCCCTATGTACCCCTAATCTGCTGCCCTAACATCGCCGACCCCTATATTATATTTATTAACCCCTAATCTGCCCCCCACAACGTCCCCTCCACCTGCCTACACTTATTAACCCCTAATCTGCCGAGCGGACCTGAGCGCTACTATAATAAAGTTATTAACCCCTAATCCGCCTCACTAACCCTATAATAAATAGTATTAACCCCTAATCTGCTCTCCCTAACATCGCCGACACCTAACTTCAATTATTAACCCCTAATCTGCCGACCGGAGCTCACCGCTATTCTAATAAATGTATTAACCCCTAAAGCTAAGTCTAACCCTAACACTAACACCCCCCTAAGTTAAATATAATTTACATCTAACGAAATTATTTAACTCTTATTAAATAAATTATTCCTATTTAAAGCTAAATACTTACCTGTAAAATAAATCCTAATATAGCTACAATATAAATTATAATTACATTGTAGCTATTTTAGGATTAATATTTATTTTACAGGCAACTTTGTAATTATTTTAACCAGGTACAATAGCTATTAAATAGTTAAGAACTATTTAATAGTTACCTAGTTAAAATAATTACAAAATTGCCTGTAAAATAAATCCTAACCTAAGTTACAATTAAACCTAACACTATACTATCATTAAATTAATTAAATAAAATACCTACAATTACCTACAATTAAACCTAACACTACACTATCAATACATTAATTAAATACAATACCTACAAATAACTACAATGAAATAAACTAACTAAAGTACAAAAAATAAAAAAGAACTAAGTTACAAAAAATAAAAAAATATCTACAAACATAAGAAAAATATTACAACAATTTTAAACTAATTACACCTACTCTAAGCCCCCTAATAAAAAAACAAAGCCCCCCAAATAAAAAATGCCCTACCCTATTCTAAATTACTAAAGTTAAAAGCTCTTTTACCTTACCAGCCCTGAACAGGGCCCTTTGCGGGGCATGCCCCAAGAAGTTCAGCTCTTTTGCCTGTAAAAAAAAAACATACAATACCCCCCCCCCAACATTACAACCCACCACCCACATACCCCTAATCTAACCCAAACCCCCCTTAAATTAACCTAACACTAAGCCCCTGAAGATCTTCCTACCTTGTCTTCACCATACCAGGTTCACCGAAGAGCTCCTCCGATGTCCTGATCCAAGCCCAAGCGGGGGGCTGAAGATGTCCATGATCCGGTAGAAGTCTTCATCCAAGCGGGGCAGAAGAGGTCTTCCATCCGATTGAAGTCTTCATCCAGGCGGCATCTTCTATCGACATCCATCTGGAACGGAGCGGCAGCATCCTGAAGACCTCCGACGCGGAACATCCACCCTGGCCGACGACTGAACGACGAATGACGGTTCCTTTAAATGACGTCATCCAAGATGGCGTCCCTCGAATTCCGATTGGCTGATAGGATTCTATCAGCCAATCGGAATTAAGGTAGGAATACCTTGGATCAGCCAATCGGATTGAACTTGATTCTGATTGGCTGATTCCATCAGCCAATCAGAATATTCCTACTTTATTTCCGATTGGCTGATAGAATCCTATCAGCCAATCGGAATTCGAGGGACGCCATCTTGGATGACGTCATTTAAAGGAACCGTCATTCGTCGTTCAGTCGTCGGCCAGGATGGATGTTCCGCGTCGGAGGTCTTCAGGATGCTGCCGCTCCGTTCCAGATGGATGTCGATAGAAGATGCCGCCTGGATGAAGACTTCAATCGGATGGAAGACCTCTTCTGCCCCGCTTGGATGAAGACTTCTACCGGATCATGGACATCTTCAGCCCCCCGCTTGGGCTTGGATCAGGACATCGGTGAACCTGGTATGGTGAAGACAAGGTAGGAAGATCTTCAGGGGCTTAGTGTTAGGTTTATTTAAGGGGGGTTTGGGTTAGATTAGGGGTATGTGGGTGGTGGGTTGTAATGTTGGGGGGGGGTATTGTATGTTTTTTTTACAGGCAAAAGAGCTGAACTTCTTGGGGCATGCCCCGCAAAGGGGCATGTTGTTTTATTAGGGGGCTTAGAGTAGGTGTAATTAGTTTAAAATTGTTGTAATATTTTTCTTATGTTTGTAGATATTTTTTTATTTTTTGTAACTTAGTTCTTTTTTATTTTTTGTACTTTAGTTAGTTTATTTCATTGTAGTTATTTGTAGGTATTGTATTTAATTAATTTATTGATAGTGTAGTGTTAGGTTTAATTGTAGGTAATTGTAGGTATTTTATTTAATTAATTTAATGATAGTATAGTGTTAGGTTTAATTGTAACTTAGGTTAGGATTTATTTGACAGGTAATTTTGTAATTATTTTAACTAGGTAACTATTAAATAGTTCTTAACTATTTAATAGCTATTGTACCTGGTTAAAATAATTACAAAGTTGCCTGTAAAATAAATATTAATCCTAAAATAGCTACAATGTAATTATAATTTATATTGTAGCTATATTAGGATTTATTTTACAAGTATTTAGCTTTAAATAGGAATAATTTATTTAATAAGAGATAATTAATTTCGTTAGATGTAAATTATATTTAACTAAGGGGGTGTTAGTGTTAGGGTTAGACTTAGCTTTAGGGGTTAATACATTTATTAGAATAGCGGTGAGCTCCAGTCGGCAGATTAGGGGTTAATAATTGAAGTTAGGTGTCTGCGATGTTAGGGAGGGCAGATTAGGGGTTAATACTATTTATTATAGGGTTAGTGAGGCGCATTAGGGGTTAATAACTTTATTATAGTAGCGCTCAGGTCCGCTCGGCAGATTAGGGGTTAATAAGTGTAGGCAGGTGGAGGCGACGTTGTGGGGGGCAGATTAGGGGTTAATAAATATAATATAGGGGTCGGCGATGTTAGGGCAGCAGATTAGGGGTACATAAGGATAATGTAAGTAGCGGCGGTTTACGGAGCGGCAGATTAGGGGTTAATAATAATATGCAGGGGTCAGCGATAGCGGGGGCGGCAGATTAGGGGTTAATAAGTGTAAGGTTAGGGGTGTTTAGACTCGGGGTACATGTTAGGGTGTTAGGTGCAGACGTAGGAAGTGTTTCCCCATAGCAAACAATGGGGCTGCGTTAGGAGCTGAACGCGGCTTTTTTGCAGGTGTTAGGTTTTTTTTCAGCTCAAACAGCCCCATTGTTTTCTATGGGAGAATCGTGCACGAGCACGTTTTTGAGGCTGGCCGCTTGCGTAAGCAACTCTGGTATCGAGAGTTGAAGCTGCGTTAAAAATGCTCTACGCTCCTTTTTTGGAGCCTAACGCAGCCTTTATGTGGACTCTCAATACCAGAGTTATTTTTATGGTGCGGCCAGAAAAAAGACGGCGTTAGCTACGCGGGTGGTTACCGACAAAACTCCAAATCTAGGCCAAAGAGAGGAGATAATACATATATTTCTCACACTAGTTACACAAAGCATTTACAGGGACAGTGTACTGTGATTTTTTTTCTTTCCTTTAATGTGTTCCCAAAGATTAATTTTACCTACTGTACTATATTGTCTATACATAGCACATTTACCTTGATTTTGTCATTTGAAATATCTGGTTTTGCCTGTTGTATCCCCACCTATGCTGAATATTTCAATACTTTAGTGATGGTTATAGTCAAGTTATGTAAACAAGAAGGTTTATAAATAAATGACTCCCTAAGTGGGGGGTTGGACAGAGGTACTAACATGTTAATTTCTCTGCTCTTCTTTCTAAGCATTGGTCTCACTGTGTATAATGATATAAGATAAGGAGGATTTTGAGTAAATAATATAGAAATAAGCTTACGAGGACCGCTCTCCCTGCAAACTCAGCTCATTTAATTGGGTTTTAGTTCAATTACCAGGTTCAGTGACCTTAGCAGTCCTCTGTTAAATACACTGCTCTGCAGGTGCTGGCCAATTTTTATAAACTTGATTTACACAACAAATTCATCTCTTACTTAACAGTGTATCATGTAAGTACAGATATATGCACTGTACTATGCAGTTCTTCACAATACCTAAGTGCTAACTATGAGAACAGTTGTCTGCAAAATCTAGTCATTTTCAGTAACACAAATCATTCTGAAATTTGAGATGTGCGTGCGTGGATTAGCTGATTCTTGCATTTTTTTAAAATATTTCTTTACATGTGAATATTTGTTAAATCTAGTAAGGTCTAGTCTGTTGAATAGGAGTGAAAACATAACATTGATTCTCAAGTCACATAAGAAGCAGAATGCTTGTCTAGTCTGTAAATAATCCTATCCAAAAGCATGTCCAATGCATTTGGGAATTCCATTACTGCCGCTTCTGTTTAAAGTTTATTCCATATAACTTTAACTATAAAAAAAAAGAACTTTGGCTAAAAATTATATCCCACAATAGGAGACGGCTCGGCACAAAGATGGGGAAACTGTGTGAAAAAAATGTTAGAAAAAAATATTAAAACATTGTGGATTTTGGTTTGATCCAGGGTTGGCTCCAAGGGGGGGTGGGGGCATTGGGGGGCAATGCCCACCCAAATGTGCCCACCCAAATGGAATGCTGTGCCCCCCAGGCTTGCTTTTTTGCATTTTAAAAGTGACAGAACTTCCAGGGTCCCAAAGTTCACATAAACCATTTGCGGCCACCGGACCCTGGAGATCCGCCACTTAGGAGGGCCCAGCAGCACCGTTTCCTTTCCCTCTAAGGTGCCAGCAGTCAGTGCCGGTATAAGCTCCTCCTCCACCCTAAAGCGCACGCGGCGCTCTGTTACACACCAGCACTCATCCCTGATCCCTCTTCCATCCCGGCCGGCTTTCACTGTCTGTCTGTTACACAGAGCAGGCAGACAGTTTGTGTACAGTACAGTGATTCTGGTTATTGGGGGCTTCAACTTGCTTCAAGATAGCGTGTGTCACCCCGCTCTGGCGCTCCTCAATTTTTCCCTGCTCTGGCGCTCCTCAATTTTTCCTTGGCGGCTCTGTAACTGTAAGTACTAGTACCCGGGTTGTTAGGGAACTGGCCTGCATATGTCCCATACCCCTGGGCTGGAATTAACTATATATAGTATATATACTGTATATATACAGTATATATGTATATATAAATATATAGAGAACTGAAAAATGTAGCCCCTACACTGCCAGAGATATGTCAAATGTAACCCTGCACTGCCAGAAATTTCACAAATGTAGCTGCATTCACTGCTAGAGATTTGATTAATTTAACCCCGCACTGCCAGAGTGAGATCTGATAAATGTAACCCCTGCACCGCCAGAGAACTAATAAAGGTAACTCCTGTACAGCCAGACATCTAACAAATGTAACTCCTGCAATACCTGAGATATGACAAATGTCACCCCTGCACTGCCATAAATATGGTAAATGTAACTGCTGCGGCACTGACAGACATCTTATAAATGTAACCCCTATACTTCTTGAGATATGACAAATGTAACCCCTTCACTGCAAGAGATTGGACAAATGTTACTCCAGCACGGTTAGACAACAGTCTAATTCAATCCTTGCTCTCAAAGTCATCTGTTAATATAACTCCAGCAATAGTAAATATCCAGTAAGTGTAATTCACTCACAGAAAGATGTTTGGCAAATGTAAACCCTGTACTGCCAGATATCAGACAAATTTTACTTTTGTATTGCCCAATGTCTTCCAACTACAAACCTAGCACTGACATAATATGTAATATATATATATATATACTGTATATATGTGTGTATATATATATATATATATATATGTATATATATATATATATATATATATATATATATATATATATATATATAAAAGGACAGAAGAAGGCACTCTCTGGTCTTTTAGTGAATACATTTTAATAGATAAAGCGTGACGTTTCGGGGGGACACTCCCCTTCCTCAGACAAACAAATACAACACTCAACTGACAATTTAAACAGTGTAAGCCCCTCCCCCAGTGAAAAATTGCGCCAAAAAGGTAACCATAGTGATCCTCAATAAACAGGAACTTGCTTGTTCAATGTGTACTGAATACAACCTCATCTAAACTTTTTTGAAAAACATGCATACTTTTAGTGAAAATGTAAATACATATCCCTGTCCAGTAATATTGAATAAAAGTAAAAATAAATGCAAAGCAGTCCCCGTGTGTGCCACATATGTGTATGTCCCAACGTGAAAGATCAGTGACAGTAAACATAAGTGACAATATAGTGCATAACATCTTATTGTATATTACTATCAGCCAGTGGATCAAAAAACGGCACTAGATCCAAAACATAACATTGGAGCATGTTGAAATAACATAGCAACAGGATTGAGTTAGTATGTAAAATTAGATCAGGGCATCTACCTTTTCTATCGCTTGCCTAGCGGTTGAGGAACTGTGACCATCGTAGCTGCACTTATATTAAATGCCACCTCGCTATTACTATGTGGCGTGCTTCTGTTTGCATATTACTGACGTCATCCAGGAGGTACCTACCACTACTGCTTTGAGTGGTTGCCATAGCAACCAACCACTAACGAGCAGTATATACTGGCAATTTAAATATACTAGAAAATGGACAAAATTAAGCTGTATCAGTAGCAGGGTGATATAATCCTAAATGGCAGCAAACAGAGGAGCATGTGAAAGAAAAGAGTAAAGAAAAAAGTAAAAGAAATAAAAAACAATAAAGAAATATAGAGAAAAAGAAGGGAGCCCAAAATCAAAAGCAAATAAATCAAATAAAATAAGATGCAAACCAAAGATTGCACAAGACAGAAAATGAAAATAAATAAAAAATAATAAATATAGTGAAAGGACATAAAGGGAGACATACAAAATCAATGAAGGAAAAGTAAGAATAAAGGAAAGAATAGAATAAAATAAAAATAGAAATAAAAATAATAAAAATAATAAAAATAAGATAAGATAAAAATATAAACTAAAGAAAGGGAAATAACAACTAATAATATAGCAGTAAGAGTCAAAAAATGCAGAAATAAAGAGTATAGAGTAAAAATAAATAAAAAGAATAAAACTAAAATAAAAATAAGTATAAAATAAGATAAAATAAAATAACTATAAATATAAAAATTAAATAAAAATAAATAAAATAAATATACATCAAGATAAAACTAAAATAATAATAATAAAAAAAATAATAAATAAATAAAATAAAAATGGACCATGTACTCTCAAGAGTAAACTGCAGACTACTGTACTGTAGTCCTGTAAAGTATCAGCCTAGTATAGGGACCAAAACAGCCAAATCCTTCTTATGGGCTAGCCAGGTCGAATCACAGGAAACAATGCCAGTCCAGGCTCACATTCAGTCCCCTAGGGCATAAGGTGTTCAGTTTAAATATCCACTTGGATTCCATTTGTAATAGCTTGCGATGTCTGTCCCCTCCCCTTGGGGGTATGGGCACATGATCAATAATCTTGAACCAAAGATCTTGTACAGTGTGTCCCCTAGTGGCAAAATGGTGTGCCACCGGTTGGTTTCTTCCTTGGTTTTTAATTGCTGTTCTGATTGCTGACCTGTGGTTGGCCATGCGGGTGTGGGCATCATCAACTGTTTTTCCTATGTAGAACAGTCCGCAAGGACAGTTGATCAACTAGACCACAAAAGGTGTAGTACAGGTAAGGTAGTGTTGGATGTTGAACTTTTGGTTCATATCTGGGTGACGAAATGTGGATCCAGGGATCATAGCATGGCATCTGGTGCACCCTATACATCGAAAACATCCCTTTTTGGTATTGGTCAGCCATGTATTTTTTTTCGTAGCAATGTTTGGGGTCAGTCAACATCAATTGATCCTTTAAGTTCTAGTTCCTTTTAAAGCCCACTCTTGGGCTGCCCCACTCTCCAAAAGGTAGTGTAGGGTCACTCTGAATGATATGCCAGTGAGTTTTTATACTCTGTCCAATATGTTCGGTGTCAGGATAATATTTTGTCACAAAGGTCATACGTTTTGTGCAGTCTCTCTCCCTCGTGCTCTTAGGGTTATCCTGTTCAGTCATGTATTCTAGAAGGTATTGCCATTTGTATCCCCTTGTCATAAATTTCTTCACCATATCATGAAGTTGTATCTTCATTGTCTCTGAGTTGCTGTTATTTCTACTGACTCTTGACATTTGGCCTTGGGGAATGACTCTAAGTAGAGATGCTGGATGGCAACTTCATGCATGCAATACTGAATTCCTGTCTGTCGGTTTTTGGTATAATGTGGTTCCTAGGCCGATGCCATCCTTATAAATACATAGGTCCAGAAATTCCACTTTATCTTGACTGTAGGATATTTTGAATTGAATAGGATGTTTTAATTCATTCAACTCATGGAACCAGTTCTGTAGTGTTTCACACGAGCCCCCCCCCCCGCCCCTCAAACTATGAAGAGATGATCTTTGTACCGTTGGTATATGATTATTTCTTTCTTCTGGAAGACCTGCATAATTTCCTCCTCATAGTATTCCATATACAGATTTGCAAATGAGGGGGCAATTTTCGAGCCCATGGCTGTTCCCTTTATTTGGCAGTAGTAAGAATTTTCAAATCTAAAATAATTCAGCCTAAGGCTCACCTCCAAAATTTGTAGCAGAAATGTTGCTGGTGGGTCCATGTATGGGTATCTGCTCAATGCTCTTGCTACCATATGGATGCCATCCTTTTGTGGTATAACTGTGTCGAGGCTGGTAACATCAGCCGTTGCTAGTATCCAGTTGTCTTCCATCTTCAGATCCTTCAATTTATGTATAAGATCCATTGAATCCCTAACATATGACCTCATATTTTTAACCAGGGGCTGTAAGAAGAAGTCCACGAATTGGGATAATGCTGATGTAATGGAGTCGCGGGCAGAGACAATGGACCTACTTGGCGGGTGGGTTTGATTTTTGTGAACCTTAGGCAAGGTATACAATATTGGGCATTTAGGCTGATCCATCATCAAAAAACCTCCTATTTTCTAATCGATAAAACCATGAGCTACACCCTCCATCACCAGTGTTTCAATCTCTTTTTGGAATTCCTTGATCGGGTTCCTTTGTAGCTGTAACTAGGTTGTGATGTCACTTAGTTGGTGCATAATCTCTGACTAGTAGTATTCGTAGTTCATTATCACCGTGGCTCCCCCTTTATCCGCTGGGCAGATGATGATCTTAGGGTCTGTAGCAAGAGTTTTTTTTTGCTAGAACCTCTTCTTTCGTCAAATTATTTCTAAATTTCGTCTTTGGAGCCATATTGGTATCCCCGCTTACCAAACAAGAGTATGTTTTGATACTTGAATTATAGCTGGTAGGGTCATATTTGCTAGGTTTTCAAAATGGATTACTGGTGTCAGAGGTCAGGTTGTTGCTGAAATGTTCCCTTAACCTTAGTGAGCACTGGAATTTCTGTTGGTCTATCCACATATCAAAGTGGTCATCTATTCTGGTAGGTATGAAATTGAGTCCTTTGTTTAAAAGCTGAATTTCAGAGTCCGATAGAGTGCGGTCACTAATATTAATGACCAAGTTGTTGCTTGGTAATGTCTCTATAGGGGTTGGTGGGGGAACGGTGGTCTGCCTCTGACCACCTCTTCTTTGATGTGGCCTCCTCTTCTCATTATGGTTGATCGAGTGGTCACCCCTAAAAAAGGTTGTTGCTGTCTGTTTCCTCTATAGGGTTGAGAGGTACCTCTGTATAGTAATATTGAGGCCTGTGTAGACAGTGTAGACAATGGGGTATCAGAATCCGTACCAGAGCTGGTATCAATAGTCTGGAGATTTCTCCTTGTATATTGTCTATAGCGCCTCTGTCTTCTAGGTCTGTATCCTCTATTACCCCCTTCGCCTGCGGTCAACCACCTGTAGACACTTTTTTCTCTATGATCATCAGTGACTACTGCCAATTTCCTGTTTTTGAAGGATATCAGAGCCTCCTTGTATTCCTTAATCTGTGATTTGAGTTTGAGTGAGTCTGTGCTGGTATCTGCTACCAATTTCTGAGTGTTGATATTCTCATACTCCTGTATGTCACTCTTGATCTTGTCCAGCTGTGTTCTAATCTCTTCAGTCACCAATAATATTAGGTCTAAGGAACATTTGTTCAAAATTGCGCACCACTTCTTGCAAAATTCATTATTTGCTCTACCTATGGTAGGTATATTTTTGATGCAAAATCTTTGTGGTCTCAACTTCTTCTGATGGTACTCAGATAAATAAATACCATGCAATTCCAAGTCTATTTCTTTTTTCTTTAGTTTTAGTAAGGACACAATTTTTTTAATTACTTGAGTCTATATTAGATTGTGTTTCCTCCTCATGTTCAAATAATATGTGTGCAGCATCACTTTCTGTGAAAGATAAAATTTGGGTGTCCTCAATTCCAGTGTCTGTATCCATAAGGCTGATAGCTTGCTGTGCAGTGCCAAGTGCTGTGCAAACTTGTGATAATAGATCCCCCAAAACAATGGGGTAAAGAGAAAAATAAAGTACTGTTGAGGAACTCCTCACTGAGAGAGGCAATCTAAAAATAGTGGGTGCTGCAAAAGTTAATAATACAATGTTCAAAGAGAGCACTCTCGCCTTAAAATGCAAATGCCAGGGTGCCAGCGGTTGAATATAAGGACAAAAGAAGGCACTCTCTGGTCTTTTAGTGAATACATTTTAATAGATAAAGCGTGACGTTTCGGGGACACACTCCCCTTCCTCAGACAAACAAATACAACACTCAACTGACAATTTAAACAGTGTAAGCCCCTCCCCCAGTGAAAAATTGCACCAAAAACGTAACCATAGTGATCCTCAATAAACAGGAACTTGCTTGTTCAATGTGTACTGAATACAACCTCATCTAAACTTTTTTTAAAAACATGCATACTTTTAGTGCAAATGTAAATACATATCCTTGTCCAGTAATATTGAATAAAAATAAAAATAATAAAAATAAGATAAGATAAAAATATAAACTAAAGCGAGGGAAATAACAACTAATAATATAGCAGTAAGAGTAAAAAAATGCGGGGGGGGGGGGGGGCGGAGCTAACTGCCGTGCTGAAAGGAAGCACTGTTTAGGAGCTCTGAGTCTTAAACTTTAAAAAAGGACTTAGAAGTGCTTCAATTTAATTTTAACTTTAATATAATTTATCATTCAGGTGCCTAATATACAGCCCTATACCAGTGTCTTTCCTTGGACACAGTGGAACCTTCCCTCTGGCTTATTTGTGCTCCGTTGGCCTGAGCAGGCCCTACTACAGTGCCTCATTTGGACGTCTAGCCCTGAACTACCGCTTCTGAGCAAGCCAGCTCCTCTACATTGGTGGATTTCGAACCTCTAGGGCTCCGGAGGGCCGGGGATCCGCTCCCGAGCCGACTTCCAGGCTGTGAGGTGCAGTACTGCTCCCTTGGACTATTGGAGACTGCTATTGGACCAGGGAACTGACCGACTCGCGGTCATAAGGAAACAACAGTGCTGGCCTTCTGAGGAGTCTGTGTGAGAATCGCCACAGAGGATTAGCGCAGAGCCCTGTGTGTGCGAGATGAACTTCAGGAGACCCCATCACACTGCACAGTCGGCTTTGGAATCGCGGCCATCTTTGATCTCGCTCTAATCCAGCCAGGGGCCCGCAACCTAGGAGAGACGTGTGCAGAGGCCAACAGAGCAGCGGAGGTTCTGATGTGCTCTCCTGCACATTGACTCCCTACCGGATCCAGGTCTACAGGGCACCTTGACCAGCTGAGGGGCAGATTGACAATCACTAATTAGGTGAGACCGTAGCCTTTGGGCTGCCCCTACATCAGCACACTACACGCTTGCCCTTGACAGACTTAATTGCTATAGGACATAGCCCCATATTGGTCCTACCATATTGCCTAGGAAATAGTTTGGGCATCCCCCTGTAAAAACTGAGCCCCTATGGTACCCCAGGCACAAGAATTTATCCCCAGCACCTCAGCAAGACCGTATTTAAAATAACATAAAAGCGTGCCCCTGATCACCAAATACATAATTTGAAAACTAAGTGGCACATCACAGAAACCTTGCTTGAAACTCTTACCCTTTCCCCTGCCTGGGAATTTTGGATGGCTACTTATATCAGCCCACACTGCTCCCTGCTATCTCCTGAATGCTACCACCACCTGTGTTATGAGGCTAGGTCTGCTGTTATAAGGCAGGCTTGTACATCATCCTAACAATTGCGTGGGCCTGAGGATCTTACACCTTTTCTATCAGTCAGAGTACCCTGCATTGTCCTATTCTCGCCATCAAATTTACCGCCTGCTACAAGAAGAGAACTGTGTATTGAGGCCTTTATTATTACTGCTTCTGGTTCATAAAGTGCTCAAGTTTTCACTAAGTGTGACTCCTCTTCTCTTATTTAGGCTAACAAGGACTTTTAGATCTTATAACTCTATAAAAAGGCTGCTGCGCCAGCTCAGGTGTCCCTGATCTTTGCCTTCAGGGTGTAGTGCTGTTGTTTTAACCTGCATTTCTTCTTACAGGTACTATAGGGGCTTATCTATAGAGGTTCGCCTAGGTTAATATTGAATTGGTATTTACCGTATTTTCAGTTCCATTAAGTGAACTCATTGTAATTGTGGGCCTTTAAGTGTAATTCCTGTAAGATCACCCCTCACCTTTCCGCTCCAGCCCAGCTAGTCTTTGTGGGTCACCTCCAACTCCCCTCTCCCTTCCTTCGGGTCGTATCCCCAAGTTCCCTAAGGTGAGGGGCTAGGTCTAATACACCTACACGGTTATTACTGTCCTGTTTCAAATCCATAATGTAGTTCCTATCATAGTACAATGCTCAGCCCCGCTCTAACCATATAACAGGTTGTACTTAATCTGAATATACCTATATGCTTTTAACGCCTTTTTTCTCCCATTCAGGTGAACATTAAGGTGCTCTGGTGTTGGTTCTCTTCTCAGGTTCCTATGTTTTATGTCTCGCCTGCTATGTTCTGTAGAATAAGCATGTAATAATGTAATCCGTAAATGTGATATCTCTCCCAGCCCCGCCCTAAAGGCTTAGGTGGAAAAGGTCGCTTCTGAATGTACAGGTGTATCTAGCTTATATACCATTTACTCTGTGCTGTATATATTCTCTGAGTGTTTATAACTTAATTCCTATTCCTCCCTTTGGTTCTTGGAACTCTGTATGAAAATGCCCCACACAGCTAGAAAGCTCCTCAAGTCCACTCCTAAATCCAAAAAACAGTCCTTGATCATTTTTCACAAGTGTCCAGGGAACCGGCTATGGAGCCTAATAGAGAAATGAGTGAGCCTGACTCCCAGGACGAAGAGTCTCTATCTAGTTCCCACTCAGTACCTGCCTCGCAGCACTTCATCACAGAGTCTTCCCTCAAGAAGCTTCTGGCTAATCAAACCCGTTCTATTACCCAGGAGATACAACATAGCTCGGCTGAGCTCAAGAACGATATCTCAGAGATTGGAGAAAGGGTGGATGCCTTGGAGCGTAAGCAGGATGACTTTGCTGTTGGTCAATCTAATGTTCTGGCTTACTCCGAGAGCCTGGATGAACAAATCTCTCAGTTAGAATTCAAGCTAGCTGACGTAGAAGACAGAGCTAGGCGCAACAACATTAGATTCTGAGGTATTCCTGAATCCGTTGCTCCATCTGACCTACAAGACTACCTACAGGCTCTGTTCTGGGAACATGTACTATGGAGCGGGCTCATAGAGCATTGCGCTCTAGATTGGTAGCGCAGGATAAACCAAGGGATGTTATTGTGTGCTTCCACAGTTTCCTGTATAAGGATCTGTTGATGCAGGCCGCCTTTCAAAAGCCAACACTGAGTGACAAATTCAAAGACATCCAACTTCTTCCTGATTTATCTGCACACACCCTCCAACAAAGGCGACAGTTCCAAGCAGTCACCTCTGCCTTGCGCAAGGCCAATATTAGATACAGATGGGGCTTTCCTACAAGACTCTTTATTACCAAAGACAACCAGACAGTTGTGGCCTCCCCGGTATCTCAGGGATTCTCTCTTCTCACGTCATGGGGTTTGCACCATGAATCCCCATCAGCACAGGCTCCAATTCAACCTACCCTTCGAGCGTCGGCTCCAGAATGGACTACAAGGGAGCAGAGACTGAAGAGACCTAAGTTGCAGCAATCTCGAGATTTCTCGGGGCAACCTGGTACAGCCACTTGAGTTTAATATGTTTTCAATCGGGCCTTTCTGGGCTCAGACTCTACACCTTCACTAAAGTTGCACTAACAAACGCCTAGATTTACAGTTCTGCGTTAGCCGTCAAAACCAGCGTTAGGGTGTCCTAACGCTGGTTTTGGCCGCCCGCTGGTATTTAGAGTCAGTCAGTAAAGGATCTAACGCTCACTTTCCAGCCGCGACTTTTCCATACCGCAGATCCCCCTACGCCAATTGCGTAGCCTATCTTTTCAATGGGATCTTTCTAACGCCGGTACCTACCTACAATTATTAACCCCTAATCTGCCGACCGGACCTCACCGCTACTATAATAAAGTTATTAACCCCTAACTGCTGCCCCTAACACCGCTGACCCCTACATAATATTTATTAACCCCTAATCTGCCCCCCCCCCAATGTCGCCGCTACCTACCTACAATAATTAACCCCTCCAGAGGTGTTATGCAGATATCTAAAATCCCTGAATCTCCCTACGCTTTCAACAGACCAATGTGACCAGCTAAAATCCCCCTTTACCTTAACTGAAGTTCGACAGGTTATCAAAAACTCAAAACCCTTTAAATCTCCTGGCCCTGATGGATTCCCGGCCCATTTTTATAAAACATCCCCAAGAGCTCTCGCCCCTTTTATAACCTTTTTATAACCTTACCCGAAATGGGCACTATGAAAAAAAATTTCCTCGAGGCCCATATTATAACGATCCTTAAACCCAACAAGGACTTTTCCCATTGTTCTAGCTACCGTCCAATATCACTTATCAACACTGATGTAAAGTTTTATTCCAAATTGCTGGCCAACCGAATTGCATCCCTTTTACCACATCTTATCAATCCTGATCAGGTGGGCTTTGTTCCTGGGCGTGAGGGTCCGGATAACACTCGCCGTCTCTTAAATGTTCTTAGTCTTTGTTCCAGTCTCTGCAAGCCTTTGTCGGTTATCTCTCTCGACGCCGAAAAGGCCTTTGATCGGGTACGCTGGCAGTATTTATGGGTGGTCCTTGAGACCTTCGGATTTCCTACCGAGCTAATTTGAGCTATTAGAGCCCTTTATTCTTCTCCCTCTGCTCTGGTAAGGGGATTGGGCTTTCAGTCGGCCCCTTTTGATATAACAAACGGCACCAGACAGGGCTGCCCCCTGTCACCCTTGTTGTTCGCTATGGCCATTGAGCCGCTGGCAGCTAAGATTAGAGCCGATCCCCTCATTAAAGGTGACACTCTCCATGGAACGGTCCATAAAATAGCCTTATTCGCGGACGATGTGACCCTTTTTTCGTCAGACTTGAAACAAACTATGCCAAGATTATTACAAATAGTAGACTCCTTCAATGCCCACTCATATTATAAACTAAATTTAACAAAAACCGAGATATATACTCGGTTAGCCCCCTTGAAGTCCAAGTATCCCTTCAATTGGACGGAATCCTCAGTCCTCCACTTAGGAGTTAAATTATCGGGGAACTTGAACCGAGTTATTAAAGAAAATTACCTGCCCCTACTGGCCGAACTCCGCTCCCTCAATAAACTTGGGACTTGTCTCATGTCTCATGGCTAGGCAGGATAGCAGCACTCAAAATGTCTTTCCTGCCTAAACTTACATATTTATTTTGCTGTCTCCTTATTAAGGTTCCAAAACACATCTTACTGCAGTTTCAAGGTGAATTTACTAAACACATCTGGCGCAGTAAGCCTCCTAGAGTGGCTCATAGGCTTCTCCAACTACCTAGGATCGGGGGCGGTATAGGTTCTTCCTCTGTTCTTAGATATTATGAGGGCTCTATGCTTACCCATATCGCTCAGTGGGGAGTTAAACAATCTTCAAGTAAATGGAGATCCCTTGAGCAGGCTTCTTTACCCTTTGGTTTGAAAATTAGAGATCTGATCTGGACACCCCCACACTGCCGTAGGGAACTAGGTATTACCAACCCCATCATTTGCGAATGTCTAAGGCTGTGGGACAGCCTCCATCACTTCTCGCACATAGCCCCACACCCTTCCCCCATTACCTCTTTGGCTGGTCTCCTCATGGGTTTGCAGGATACTCACCCCAATAAATAGGCCCAATTGGGGATCACTACAGTGTCGGACCTTTGGATTTCCAACCCAAAGGTGGGTTTTAAGCCCATTTCTCAGATTGGAGAGGATTGTGTACCACCTCGGTATTTCTCATTTGTATACTACAGAGTCAAAAGCTTTTTAATAAGTTGGGGCTTCAATCCTACTTCAGCTCGCCCACTGACTGCCTGGGAATCCGTGTGGAAACTTGGAAATGGGCTTCGTGGCCCCCTATCATTTTCACTATGCCCTTCTGGGTTCATCCTCATCTCCAGACCCTCCGGCCCATCTTTTGAAGTGGGAGGCCCTTTTAGGGTCGTCCTTCTCAATGGAGATTTGGGGACGCACTTTTGAACTTACCCGTAAAGCTATTCATTGCACTACTTGAAACATATTACAAATTATTAGTACACTGGTACTATGTCTCTGCCAGGCTCTCTAAAATATTCCCAAATGTATCGCCTGAGTGTTGGAGAAATTGTGGCCAGAGGGGTAACGCCATGCATATATGGTGGGACTGCCCTAAGCTTCGCCCCCTATGGAACACGTGCTTTTGTGTTCTCTCCAAACTGGGCATCTTTCTTCATAAATCACCTGCAGCAGCTCTTCTACACTTAGGCCTACACCCCTCCCCAAACACCACTCCTATTTATGCATATATATTTTTATGGCTACTAAGCACTCCATTGCTTGCGCTTGGAAGAGTGAATGCCTCCCTAAGTGGTCTAAAATCAGCTCCACAATAGCCTACCTGTACACTATGGAGAAGGATACCTCTGACCTCTTCGAATTAATCTTGGCAGACTGGCAACTTCATTTTGACACGACCTGGAAACCGAACCCTTTGACCAGTGACTAATTACTTCTCCTAACACTGCCCCCTGACTGGATACTGCTTTACCCCCCCTCATCCTTGTCCTATTCCCTCCCCCATTCCCCCATGCCTTATACCTTTTTCGTTAAGTGTATCTGGGGACGTTTTGTCCCTCCTTTGTGGCATGTTATCAAGTCCCTCATATTGGGCACTTTTACCACTTCGGATGTTTATTTTGGATTATGTCTGTCTTGAGTGGTATTTGATTTTGCTTGACATTCATGTCCTTTGTTCCATTATGTGCCATTGTAACTGTCCTTTTTCTTATATTCACTGTATTTTGTGAAATTCTTCAATAAAGCCTTTGAAAATCTAAAAAAAAAAAAAAATGTAAAAAAATGCAGAAATAAAGAGTATAGAGTAAAAATAAATAAAAAGAATAAAACTAAAATAAAAATAAGTATAAAATAAGATAAAATAAAATAACTATAAAGATAAAAATAAATAAAAATTAAATAAATAAAATAAATATAAATCAAGATAAAATTAAAATAATAAAAAAAAAAAAAATAATAATAGTAAAAAAAAATGGACCATGATCTCTCAAGAGTAAACTGCTGACTACTGTACTTTAGTCCCGTAAAGTATCAGTCTAGTATAGGGACCAAAACAGCCAAATCCTTCTTATGGGCTAGCCAGATCGAATAACAGGAAACAATGCCAGTCCAGGCTCACATTGAGTCCCCTAGGTCGTAACATGTTCAGTTTGAATATCCAATTGGATTCCATTTGTAATAGCTTGCGATATCTGTCCCCTCCCCTTGGGGGTATGGGCACATGATCAATAATCTTGAACCGAAGATCCTGTACAGTGTGGCAAAATGGTGTGCCACCGGTTGGTCGCTTCCTTGGTTTTTAATTGCTGTTCTGATTGCTGACCTGTGGTTGGCCATGCGGGTGCGGGCATCATCAACTGTTTTTCCTATGTAGAACAGTCCGCAAGGACAGTTGATCAAATAGACCACAAAAGGTGTAGTACAGGTAAGGTAGTGTTGGATGTTGAACTTTTGGTTTGTATCTGGGTGACAAAATGTGGATCCAGGGATCATAGCATGGCACGTGGGGCACCCTATACATCAAAAACATCCCTTTTTGGTATTGGTCAGCCATGTATTTTTTCGTAGCAATGTTTGGGGTCAGTCAACATCAATTGATCCTTTAAGTTCTGGTTGCTACGAAAAGAAATACATGGCTGGCCAATACCAAAAAGGGATGTTTTCGATGTATAGGGTGCACCACATGCCATGCTATGATCCCTGGATCCACATTTCGTCACCCAGATATGAACCAAAAGTTCAACATCCATCCATATATTTTATTATTTTAGTTTTATCTTGATTTATATTTATTTGATTTATTTTTATTTAATTTTTATTTATTTTTATCTTTATAGTTATTTTATTTTATCTTATTTTATACTTATTTTTATTTTAGTTTTATTCTTTTTATTTGTTTTTACTCTATACTCTTTATTTCTGCATTTTTTTACTCTTACTTCTATATTATTAGTTGTTATTTCCCTTTCTTTAGTTTATATTTTTATCTTATTTTTATTATTTTTATTACTTTTATTTCTATTTTTATTTTATTCTATTCTTTTCTTTATTCTTACTTTTCCTTCATTGATTTTGTATGTCTCCCTTTATGTCCTTTCACTATATTTATTATTTTTTATTTATTTTCATTTTCTTTCTTGTGCAATCTTTGGTTTGCATCTTATTTTATCTTATTTGATTTATTTGATTTTGATTTTGGGCTCCCCTCTTTTTCTCTATATTTCTTTATTTTTGTTTATTTCTTTTACTTTTTTCTTTACTCTTTTCTTTCACATGATCCTCTGCTGCCATTTAGGATTATATCACCATGCTACTGATACAGCTTAATTTTGTCCCTTTTTCTAGTATATTTAAATTGCCAGTATATACTCCTCATTAGTGGTTGGTTGCTATGGCAACCACTCGAAGCAGGAGTGGTAGGTCCCTCTTGGATGACGTCAGTAATATGCGAACAGAAGCATGTCACATAGTAATAGCAAGGTGGCGTTTAATATAAGTGCAGCTACGATGGTCACAGTTCCTCAACCGCTAGGCAAGCGATAGAAAAGGTAGATGCCCTGATCTAATTTTACATACTAACTCAATCCTGTTGCTATGTTATTTCAACATGCTCCAATGTTATGTTTTGGATCTAGTGCCGTTTTTTGATCCACTGGCTGATAGTAATATGCAATAAGATGTTATGCACTATATTTTCACTTATGTTTACTGTCACTGATCTTTCACGTGGGGTCATACACATATGTGGCACATACGGGGAGTGCTTTGCATTTATTTGTATTTTTATTAAATATTACTGGACAGGTATATGTATTTACATTTTCACTAAAAGTATGCATGTTTTTCAAAAAAGTTTAGATGAGGTTGTATTCAGTACACATTGAACAAGCAAGTTCCTGTTTATTGAGGATCACTATGGTTACCTTTTTGGCGCAATTTTTCACTGGGGGAGGGGCTTAAAATGTTTAAATTGTCAGTTGAGTGTTGCATTTGTTTGTCTGAGGAAGGGGAGTGTGTCCCTGAAACGTCACACTTTATCTATTAAAATGTATTGTGATGATCTGCTGTAGCAGATATTGTTGCAGTGAAAATGTTAAGTTTGTATCTCTTTTCCTGAATATAGTCAAGCAATATGGTCTTGATAACCTGACTAGTCAGTAGTGAGAGTTACTGTTATAGATTTAAGCGCAGAGTCTAAATCTGAATTGTCTTTCCAGATTAGATAATATAAGTGCATCAATAATTAATAAGACATGTAATGATAAAGAACAGATCAGATGAGATATGATCACACAGGTGATTAATGAGTTAACTTCAGACGAGATGTAACTTCTGTTTAATATGTATCCTCTTCACGCACTCCCACATACAACCTTAAAATATATACAAGTCCATTCACATATCCTTTCGTCAGGTATTTAGGCAAACTTTGAGATGATGATTTTAGATTCCTGAGATAAGTAACATAGAATTAGGATAAAATTATATGCAGCGTTTTTGAATAGAGAGAACTTGTACCTGACGACCGGTCCGGTCGGCGTCTTCAGTGTGAGTGCGGCTTCCGGATTGCGGTAAGTAGTTCCGGCGGCTTCGTGATCCAAAAAGCAAGTTAAGTCCGTAAGAACAGACAGGTTGTGAAAGTTGAAAAGTTCGTTACAACTAATGATAAGTGATAACGAAAACCAAGGGGAAAGTAACAGTCCAATAATGAGAATAAATTACGAGAGAAAAGTCAAGTAGCAATATTAACTAGAGAAAACAAAATCACTCTAGTAACAGCAATTTCCAGACAAGGAATGCCTGACCCAAATGTGCTATAAATAGGGAGTTACCTGTTAAAGGCGGGATATACCTTAAAGGTATATCACACACTCCCCCCTTCAAGGTCTCCCCACATCAGCAATGGTTGGTTTCAATGGGTATCGTTTGTGAAAACACTGTATCAAACGCGGTGCATGGATCTCAGATTGTCTTTGCCATGAATTATCCTCAGGTCCAAAACCTCTCCACTTCAGAAGGTATTCCAGATGACGACCACGAATTCTTGAATCCAAAATCCTCTCAATTTCATATTCCTCCTGATCATCTATTTGAATAGCAGGGGGTTTAAGGTTTTCATCCTTATTTGTTGCTTTGTATGGTTTTATTAATGATACATGAAATGTGGGATGTATCTTATAGGAAGGTGGTAATACCAATCTGACAGTAGAAGGATTTACAATTTTGTCTATCACAAAAGGGCCAATAAACTGGTTTGCCAATTTCTTTGAAGGTACATGCACCTTTAGGTTTTTAATCGATAATAAAATTTTGTCACCAATTTTATATAGAGGACTAGGTCTATGATGCATGTCATAATACCGCTTCTGATAATTCTTGGCTTCCGTGAGGTGAGTTTTAACCAACGCTAAACATTCCTGTAGCTTACTTGAGTAATCTTTGGCAACTGTTGAATTCACCTCAGTATTGGTAATCAATATGTTAGTTGGATGATATCCATAAGTTACATAGAAAGGAGTCATTTTTGTTGATGTTGAAATTGAGTTGTTATATGAAAACTCGGCCATAGGTAAATAATTAATCCAATCATCTTGAAGATGGGATACGTAACACCTTAGATATTGCTCTAATGTTTGGTTTAATTTTTCTGTCATTCCATTGGTTTGTGGGTGAAATGCTGTTGAATACATGGAGTTTATTTTCAACAACTTACATAAGGATCTCCAGAATGCTGAAGTAAATTGTGTTCCCCTGTCTGTGATAATAGTTGTTGGAAGCCCATGTAACTTTACAATATGGTTTAGAAAAACATTGGCAGTGATGTAAGCGTTAGGTAAGCTTTTCAATGGTATAAAATGTCCCATTTTTGTTAAGTGATCTATTACTACTAATATTGTATTATATCGGTGTGATAAAGGTAAGTCTACAATGAAATCCATTGAAATTGTGGACCAAGGCCTATCAGGAACTGGCAGTGGGTTTAACAATCCAATCGGTCCCCTGTGATCAACTTTATTTCTAGCGCAAGTATCGCATGAGGTAACATATTGTTGGATGTCTTGATCCATTTGTGGCCACCAGAAACTTCTTCTTGTTTTTTTCTATTGTTTTTTGTATACCTGTATGTCCAGATAAGGGTTCGTCGTGAGTGTTTTTTAATATATGGGTTCTCATTACTTCCGGAACATATAACTTGTCTTTGTGATAATAAAGACCTGTTTCTGGGTTTTTAATACAATTCTTAGGATATTCATCCTCTTTCTGTATTACCTTTATTATTTCCTTCTCCAGAGGAGTTAGTACTCCAATGAATCTTTCAGCTGGTATAATTGGAACTATTGCATCATGATGTGATTCTTCTTGTATTCTCGATAGAGCGTCTGCCTTTACGTTCAAGTGACCAGGTTTGTATGTAATTATAAAATTGAATCTGTCCAAAAATAAGGACCATCTTACTTGTCGAGCAGACAAGGTTTTGCTTTTCTTTAAGTATTCTAAATTCTTGTGATCTGTGAACACTTTGAATGGTTTCTCAGTTCCTTCTAATAAATGCCTCCATTGTTCAAGAGAAGTTTTTATGGCTAATAACTCCTTATCTCCTATGCTATAGTTAATTTCAGCAGGAGAAAATCTTCTGGAGTAGTAACCAACTGGGTTCATCTCTGTCTGTTCCTTATTGTATTGTGAAAGGATGGCTCCAATTCCAGAACTGGAAGCGTCTACTTCAAGTACATATTGAAGATTATTATCTGGTATGTGGAGCAGTGGAGCTTTAGAAAATTTTTCTTTTAAGAAATCAAAAGATATCTGTGCCTGTTCTGTCCATTTATACCTTTGTTTCTTACTGGTTAGTTCAGTCAAAGGTTTAACGATGTTAGAAAAATTATCAATAAATTTTCTATAGTAATTTGCGAATCCGATAAATCTTTGCAGAGCTCGTATCGATTTTGGTATAGGCCATTGCAATATAGCAGATACCTTTTCGGGGTCCATTTGAATCCTGTTGGGTGTTATGATATAACCGAGGAACTTTATCTTATTCACATGAAAAAGACATTTTTCTTGCTTTGCGTATAGTTTATGCTCTTTTAATCTTGTTAAAACCCATCGAACATGTTTTTCATGTTCTTGTGGATTCTTCGAGTAAATAAGTATATCATCTAGATATACAATGACACAAACATCCAGTAAATCATAGAATATTTCATTAATGAAATGCTGAAAGGTCGCTGGGGCGTTGGTTAACCCAAATGGCATAACATTGTATTGATATAAACCGTATCTGGTCCTAAATGCAGTCTTCCACTCATCCCCTTTTTTGATCCTAATAAGGTTATACGCACCTTTCAGATCTAGCTTGGTGTAAATGTTTGCTCCTTTCAATCGCTCTATGAGCTCTGGAATCAATGGTAATGGATATCTGTTTTTTATTGTAATGGCATTAAGAGCCCTGTAGTCAATTATAGGTCTTAACGATTTATCTTTATTTTTAACTAGAAACATGCCTGCTGCTGCTGCTGGGGAAGTTGAATGAGAAATGAATCCCTTTCTTAAATTCTCATCCAAGTATGTCCTCAGGAATTTTAATTCTTCTTGTGATAATGGATACATTTTCCCATGTGGTATCTGCGACCCTGGAACAAGGTCTATAGGACAATCGAAACTCCTATGTGGGGGCAAATTTTCTGCTTCCTTTAGATTGAAAACCTCTGCCAAATCCTGATACAAACCTGGTATTCCTTCTTCAAGTGAAGCTATAACAGTATGAGGGTAACAAGTTTTATTGCAATAGGAAGAGGTTAGTGTAAGTTCTGAGTGTTTCCAGTTTATTACCGGATTATGTAGTTGTAACCATGTATACCCTAAGATTAAGTTATGTAATGCAATAGGTATTACATCAAATTTTATGTATTCTGTGTGACCTGTATTGGATTTAACTAGTAAAGGTACAGTATGGTGTGTAATAGGACCTTTTTTTATCAAAGTTCCATCAATAGACTTAACATACACAGGTGTTTGCTTGCACACTAAGGCCTAGATTTGGAGTTCGGCGGTAGCCGTCAAAACCAGCGTTAGAGGCTCCTAACGCTGGTTTTGGCCGCCCGCTGGTATTTGGAGTCAGTGATTAAAGGGTCTAACGCTCACTTTTCAGCCGCGACTTTTCCATACCGCAGATCCCCCTACGCCATTTGCGTAGCCTATCTTTTCAATGGGATCTTTCTAACGCTGGTATTTAGAGTCGTTTCTGAAGTGAGCGTTAGAGCTCTAACGACAAAATTCCAGCCGCCTGAAAATAGCAGGAGTTAAGAGCTTTCTGGCTAACGCCGGTTTATAAAGCTCTTAACTACTGTACCCTAAAGTACACTAACACCCATAAACTACCTATGTACCCCTAAACCGAGGTCCCCCCACATCGCCGCCACTCTATTTAAATTTTTAACCCCTAATCTGCCGACCGCCACCTACGTTATACTTATGTACCCCTAATCTGCTGCCCCTAACCCCGCCGACCCCTATATTATATTTCTTAACCCCTAACTTGCCCCCCACAACGTCGCCGCAAGCTACTTAAAATAATTAACCCCTAATCTTCCGACCGCAAATCGCCGCCACCTACGTTATCCCTATGTACCCCTAATCTGCTACCCCTAACATCGCCGACCCCTATATTATATTTATTAACCCCTAATCTGCCCCCCTCAACGTCGCCGACACCTGCCTACACTTATTAACCCCTAATCTGCCGAGCTGACCTGAGCGCTACTATAATAAAGTTATTAACCCCTAACCCGCCTCACTAACCCTATCATAAATAGTATTAACCCCTAATCTGCCCTCCCTAACATCGCCGACACCTAACTTCAATTATTAACCCCTAATCTGCCGACCGGAGCTCACCGCTATTCTAATAAATGTATTAACCCCTAAAGCTAAGTCTAACCCTAACACTAACACCCCCCTAAGTTAAATATAATTTAAATCTAACGAAATAAATTAACTCTTATTAAATAAATTATTCCTATTTAAAGCTAAATACTTACCTGTAAAATAAATCCTAATATAGCTACAATATAAATTATAATTATATTATAGCTATTTTAGGATTTATATTTATTTTACAGGCAACTTTGTAATTATTTTAACCAGGTACAATAGCTATTAAATAGTTAAGAACTATTTAATAGTTACCTAGTTAAAATAATAGCAAATTTACCTGTAAAATAAATCCTAACCTAAGTTATAATTAAAACTAACACTACCCTATCAATAAAATAATTAAATAAACTACCTACAATTACCTACAATTAACCTAACACTACACTATCAATAAATTAATTAAACACAATTCCTACAAATAAATACAATTAAATAAACTAGCTAAAGTACAAAAAATAAAAAAGAACTAAGTTACAGAAAATAAAAAAATATTTACAAACATAAGAAAAATATTACAACAATTTTAAACTAATTACACCTACTCTAAGCCCCCTAATAAAATAACAAAGCCCCCCAAAATAAAAAATTCCCTACCCTATTCTAAATTAAAAAAGTTACAAGCTCTTTTACCTTACCAGCCCTGAACAGGGCCCTTTGCGGGGCATGCCCCAAGAATTTCAGCTCTTTTGCCTGTAAAAAAAAACATACAATACCCCCCCCCAACATTACAACCCACCACCCACATACCCCTAATCTAACCCAAACCCCCTTAAAGAAACCTAACACTAAGCCCCTGAAGATCTTCCTACCTTGTCTTCACCATACCAGGTTCACCGATCCGTCCTGGCTCCAACATCTTCATCCAACCCAAGCGGGGGTTGGCGATCCATAATCCGGTCCAGAAGAGGCTCCAAAGTCTTCCTCCTATCCGGCAAGAAGAGGACATCCGGACCGGCAAACATCTTCTCCAAGCGGCATCTTCGATCTTCTTCCATCCGGAGCGAAGCGGCAGGATCCTGAAGACATCCAGCGCGGAACATCCATCCGGACCGACGACTGAACGACGAATGACTGTTCCTTTAAGGGACGTCATCCAAGATGGCGTCCCTCGAATTCCGATTGGCTGATAGGATTCTATCAGCCAATCGGAATTAAGGTAGGAATTTTCTGATTGGCTGATGGAATCAGCCAATCAGAATCAAGTTCAATCCGATTGGCTGATCCAATCAGCCAATCAGATTGAGCTCGCATTCTATTGGCTGTTCCGATCAGCCAATAGAATGCGAGCTCAATCTGATTGGCTGATTGGATCGGCCAATCGGATTGAACTAGATTCTGATTGGCTGATTCCATCAGCCAATCAGAAAATTCCTACCTTAATTCCGATTGGCTGATAGAATCCTATCAGCCAATCGGAATTCGAGGGACGCCATCTTGGATGACGTCCCTTAAAGGAACAGTCATTCGTCGTTCAGTCGTCGGTCCGGATGGATGTTCCGCGCTGGATGTCTTCAGGATCCTGCCGCTTCGCTCCGGATGGAAGAAGATCGAAGATGCCGCTTGGAGAAGATGTTTGCCGGTCCGGATGTCCTCTTCTTGCCGGATAGGAGGAAGACTTTGGAGCCTCTTCTGGACCGGATTATGGATCGCCAACCCCCGCTTGGGTTGGATGAAGATGTTGGAGCCAGGACGGATCGGTGAACCTGGTATGGTGAAGACAAGGTAGGAAGATCTTCAGGGGCTTAGTGTTAGGTTTCTTTAAGGGGGTTTGGGTTAGATTAGGGGTATGTGGGTGGTGGGTTGTAATGTTGGGGGGGGGGGTATTGTATGTTTTTTTTTACAGGCAAAAGAGCTGAAATTCTTGGGGCATGCCCCGCAAAGGGCCCTGTTCAGGGCTGGTAAGGTAAAAGAGCTTGTAACTTTTTTAATTTAGAATAGGGTAGGGAATTTTTTATTTTGGGGGGCTTTGTTATTTTATTAGGGGGCTTAGAGTAGGTGTAATTAGTTTAAAATTGTTGTAATATTTTTCTTATGTTTGTAAATATTTTTTTATTTTCTGTAACTTAGTTCTTTTTTATTTTTTGTACTTTAGCTAGTTTATTTAATTGTATTTATTTGTAGGAATTGTGTTTAATTAATTTATTGATAGTGTAGTGTTAGGTTAATTGTAGGTAATTGTAGGTAGTTTATTTAATTATTTTATTGATAGGGTAGTGTTAGGTTTAATTATAACTTAGGTTAGGATTTATTTTACAGGTAAATTTGTTATTATTTTAACTAGGTAACTATTAAATAGTTCTTAACTATTTAATAGCTATTGTACCTGGTTAAAATAATTACAAAGTTGCCTGTAAAATAAATATAAATCCTAAAATAGCTATAATATAATTATAATTTATATTGTAGCTATATTAGGATTTATTTTACAGGTAAGTATTTAGCTTTAAATAGGAATAATTTATTTAATAAGAGTTAATTTATTTCGTTAGATTAAAATTATATTTAACTTAGGGGGGTGTTAGTATTAGGGTTAGACTTATCTTTAGGGGTTAATACATTTATTAGAATAGCGGTGAGCTCCGGTCGGCAGATTAGGGGTTAATAATTGAAGTTAGGTGTCGGCGATGTTAGGGAGGGCAGATTAGGGGTTAATACTATTTATGATAGGGTTAGTGAGGCGGATTAGGGGTTAATACATTTATTATAGTAGCGCTCAGGTCCGCTCGGCAGATTAGGGGTTAATAAGTGTAGGCAGGTGTCGGCGACGTTGTGGGGGGCAGGTTAGGGGTTAATAAATATAATATAGGGGTCGGCGGTGTTAGGGGTAGCAGATTAGGGGTACATAGGGATAACGTAGGTGGCGGCGGTTTACGGAGCGGCAGATTAGGGGTTTAAAAAAATATGCAGGGGTCAGCGATAGCGGGGGCGGCAGATTAGGGGTTAATAAGTGTAAGGTTAGGGGTGTTTAGACTCGGGGTACATGTTAGGGTGTTAGGTGCAGACGTAGGAAGTGTTTCCCCATAGGAAACAATGGGGCTGCGTTAGGAGCTGAACGCTGCTTTTTTGCAGGTGTTAGGTTTTTTTTCAGCTCAAACAGCCCCATTGTTTCCTATGGGGGAATCGTGCACGAGCACGTTTTTGAGGCCGGCCGCGTCCGTAAGCAACTCTGGTATCGAGAGTTGCATTTGCGGTAAAAATGCTCTACGCTCCTTTTTTGGAGCCTAACGCAGCATTTGATTAAACTCTCGATACCAGAGTTAAATTTATGGTGCGGCCAGAAAAAAGCCCGCGGAGCGTTAGCAGCCCTTTTACCGCCGAACTCCAAATCTAGGCCAAAGGGTATTTTATTTTTTACAGCAAACACAGAATCAATATAGCTTCCTGATGCCCCGGAATCAATCAACGCCCTGGTTAGGATATTTTCCTGATCCCACTGTAAAGAGAGAGTTAATGTCAATTGTTTATCATCTGAGATGTGACAAATGTGATTTGGGTCTTTATGCTTACCCTTCTTTTGTTTCTGAAGTATTGGACACTCAGATACAGAGTGCTCCTTGTTTGCACAGTATAAACACAATTTTTCTACCCTCCTCCTTATCTTTTCTTCATGAGTGAGAGGTCCTTTAATCGCTCCAATTTCCATAGGTGTAGAATATAGTTGTGGTTTTTCTGAAGTTGAATTATAAGTGATGGTTCGCCTTGTTGATGAGTCATATGACACCCTTTCAGCACGCCTTTCTCTAAGCCTTCTATCAATAGATGTACTTAATTTTATTAGAGCTGGTAAAGTATCTGGCAACTCCTGACGTGAAAGCTCATCTTTTAATGTTTCAGAAAGACCCAGCCTATACTGATTTTTAAGGCTAACCTGGTTCCATTGAGAATCTACTGCCCACATTTGGAAGTCAGTAGTATATTCTTCTACTGTACGCTTCCCTTGTTTAAGTGAGCGTAACTTGGATTCAGCTATTATCTGTGTGTCAGTATCTACATATAAGTTAGACATGGCTTGGAAAAATTCTTGTAATGAATCCAGTATGGGATCATTGTTCTCATAATATCTGTTTGCCCACGTTCTAGGTTCCCCTTGTAGAAAAGAAATAGTGGTGCAAACTTTGATGCGGTCAGTATGGTAAGTACGTGGTCTTAAAGAGAATAGAAGATGGCAAGCATTTTTAAAATCTCTGAATTCATGTCTCTTGCCTGTAAAAGTTTGAGGGTATTGTATGTGGGGTTCTGGTATGTCAGGTTTAGCAGTTACATAGTCTTTGACTATAGTTTTTAGTGCTGCATTTTCTGCTTGAACCTCAGTTAACCCTCTTGCAAGACAATCTAATTTTTGTTGGATATTAGTAAACTGATTTTTTATTTCAGTTGGATCCATTGTATGAAAATCTATAACAGTATTACAACTTAATTCACTGTGGTCTGGAAATTATGTGATGATCTGCTGTAGCAGATATTGTTGCAGTGAAAATGTTAAGTTTGTATCTCTTTTCCTGAATATAGTCAAGCAATATGGTCTTGATAACCTGACTAGTCAGTAGTGAGAGTTACTGTTATAGATTTAAGCGCAGAGTCTAAATCTGAATTGTCTTTCCAGATTAGATAATATAAGTGCATCAATAATTAATAAGACAAGTAATGATAAAGAACAGATCAGATGAGATATGATCACACAGGTGATTAATGAGTTAACTTCAGACGAGATGTAACTTCTGTTTAATATGTATCCTCTTCACGCACTCACACATACAACCTTAAAATATATACAAGTCCATTGACATATCCTTTCGTCAGGTATTTAGGAAAACTTTGAGATGATGATTTTAGATTCCTGAGATAAGTAACATAGAATTAGGATAAAATTATATGCAGCGTTTTTGAATAGAGAGAACTTGTACCTGACGACCGGTCCGGTCGGCGTCTTCAGTGTGAGTGCGGCTTCCGGATTGCGGTAAGTAGTTCCGGCGGCTTCGTGATCCAAAAAGCAAGTTAAGTCCATAAGAACAGACAGGTTGTGAAAGTTGAAAAGTTCGTTACAACTAATGATAAGTGATAACGAAAACCAAGGGGAAAGTAACAGTCCAATAATGAGAATAAATTACGAGAGAAAAGTCAAGTAGCAATATTAACTAGAGAAAACAAAATCACTCTAGTAACAGCAATTTCCAGACAAGGAATGCCTGACCCAAATGTGCTATAAATAGGGAGTTACCTGTTAAAGGCGGGATATACCTTAAAGGTATATCACATGTATTCACTAAAAGACCAGAAAGTGCCTTCTTCTGTCCTTATATTCAACCGCTGGCACCCTGGCATTTGCATTTTAAGGTGAGAGTGCTCTCTTTGAACATTGTATATCTGTGAGTACCAGTACCATTGTATTTTTTGGGCGAACTTGCCTACATGTGTCCCACATCCCTGGAATTAACTGTGTATATATATATATATATGTGTGTGTGTGTTTCCCATATCCATGCAATTACAGTACCAGTAACAGGGTATCAGGACATCCTAATATACAGTACCCTATATACTGTATATATATATATATATATATATATATACATACACACACACTACATACAGTATCATAGATTTCAAAGAAATTCATCGTTATAAAAATCTTATTAACTGTATGATTTTATAGGGTAATGGGAAATTATATTTTCTATAATTATAGATACATTAATTATCTTAAGGTTTTATTAGCACATCATTGTAACATTTTGAAAAAACTGCAATGGTATGTGATGGGGGGGGGGCTGCACAAAATTTATCCTCGCCTGTGTGGCCAAAAATCCTAGCACCGGCCCTGGTGCCCCCTCAAAAAATATTGATATGATCATACGCTTTAAAAATAATAAATAAAATAATGAATTGTTATGTAATGCTGCATGCTGGGGCGGAGTTAGCTGCCAAACTGTAAGGTCGTATCACGCATCTGCATTGAGCTCCGTGTCTTAACCTCTTATTTGAAATGAAAAGTTAATTAGAGACTCTTTGGACTTGTCTTTTTTGCAAGTATTTTTTTAAAAAAATTTTTCAATGATTGCTTGAGAAAGCAATGATTTTTGATTTGGCAAGATTTTCATCGGAAATCAAAAGCAACGGTGCAGGACAGTTTTACATTTACTACCTGCTGAGCTCTTCATTAGCTGGTAAAACGGAACACAGAATTATGTAAACTGTGCGTTAAACGAAAGCTGATGAAGGATTTTGTGAAGTAATATATTTAACGTTTTACAACTGTAAACTTGGTCTAGGTCTATAAATCAACTTTTGGATTTTAGGTGCAGACGTAGGAAGTGTTTCCCCATAGGAAACAATGGGGCTGCGTTAGGAGCTGAACGCTGCTTTTTTGCAGGTGTTAGGTTTTTTTTCAGCTCAAACAGCCCCATTGTTTCCTATGGGGGAATCGTGCACGAGCACGTTTTTGAGGCCGGCCGCGTCCGTAAGCAACTCTGGTATCGAGAGTTGCATTTGCGGTAAAAATGCTCTACGCTCCTTTTTTGGAGCCTAACGCAGCATTTGATTAAACTCTCGATACCAGAGTTAAATTTATGGTGCGGCCAGAAAAAAGCCCGCGGAGCGTTAGCAGCCCTTTTACCGCCGAACTCCAAATCTAGGCCAAAGGGTATTTTATTTTTTACAGCAAACACAGAATCAATATAGCTTCCTGATGCCCCGGAATCAATCAACGCCCTGGTTAGGATATTTTCCTGATCCCACTGTAAAGAGAGAGTTAATGTCAATTGTTTATCATCTGAGATGTGACAAATGTGATTTGGGTCTTTATGCTTACCCTTCTTTTGTTTCTGAAGTATTGGACACTCAGATACAGAGTGCTCCTTGTTTGCACAGTATAAACACAATTTTTCTACCCTCCTCCTTATCTTTTCTTCATGAGTGAGAGGTCCTTTAATCGCTCCAATTTCCATAGGTGTAGAATATAGTTGTGGTTTTTCTGAAGTTGAATTATAAGTGATGGTTCGCCTTGTTGATGAGTCATATGACACCCTTTCAGCACGCCTTTCTCTAAGCCTTCTATCAATAGATGTACTTAATTTTATTAGAGCTGGTAAAGTATCTGGCAACTCCTGACGTGAAAGCTCATCTTTTAATGTTTCAGAATGTTTCATCGGAAATCAAAAGCAACGGTGCAGGACAGTTTTACATTTACTACCTGCTGAGCTCTTCATTAGCTGGTAAAACGGAACACAGAATTATGTAAACTGTGCGTTAAACGAAAGCTGATGAAGGATTTTGTGAAGTAATATATTTAACGTTTTACAACTGTAAACTTGGTCTAGGTCTATAAATCAACTTTTGGATTTTATAACCTAAATGCACAATTTTGCACTTCACAGTATTAAAACTTAGATCTCTTGAACGTATCCATCCTCAGGGCTGGGCTGGGAATAAAAGCAGCTCTGGGAACATTTGAACCTCAGCCATATTTTCCGCTGAGTCTGTAGAATGTGCACGCTACATTTTTCTGAAAGGTATCACTGGGATACCTCTTCCCCCAATATTTTTTATCAGAATTAAATTATATTAGTTTGCAAATAAAAAGCCAGATTGTTGTTACATAGGAACCCTACAACCAAAGTTCATAACCTATGACTCCCTTTCACAGAGTGAAAATAATTGCCCATAGTGGAATCTGGGGAAGACTCTCAAAAGACACTAAAAACCATTAAAAAATGGCTACTAAAATGGTACTTGGTCTAGAAAATAAAACTTACAAGGAAACAATTTGTGACTTTAATACTAATATTTTCTCAGATGACAAAATAGAGGTGATACAGCTGCATTGCCTCACCAGCATTACCATCCCTTTAAATTGTAGGTGGACAGACTCAGCTGCTGTGGCCCACTGGGACATATTCTGATGTCCTGGAAGGTCAATTTGGCCTTGTCCATCCTCTTTGCAGTAATTATTATTTGCTCAATTTTCTAGGAACAGCAGCTAGATAACATTATGTAGATAATGTAGACAACATAAATGTTATATCATGTCTGATTCCAACCTTCTGTGCAGCACCTACCTTTCTCCAAACAAATAAGCAATTATATCATAGAATTTGTTTTTAGGGTATTTTGGTGACATCAGGAATTCCTGCAACCACATAAAACACTTTAATTAAGAAAAGCAGCAAAAAAATAAATACAATAGAACAATTTAATGTGTCAGATTGTGTGAAAAACTGAAGCAATGCCTATTATGTTTCTTGTATATTTTAGCAAATCATATACATTGTGATGTGTTATACAGTAGCGGACCTACTCAACAGAGGGCCTTGGTGTTTTGTTGCCCCCCCACAAAGGTAACTTAATAATAAGCACTAGTATTAATATACATGCTTCTCTGTACAATGATTTGATTATAGGTATGTATATACACTGATAATATTCACTCTGAACTTTATAATGCTACTAATTATTTATTATACACTGACTTCTTTTTCCCCCAGCCTTTGGGCCCTGGTGCCACTGCACCTGCTGCACCAATATTAGTTCTGCTACTGGTAATAAATTAGTATTAGCCTGATTGCAATAATCTAGGAAGGGATCCCATACTCAACACTATAACCTGAGTTTTAGTATCACTCTGCATGTGAATGGTAAAATTACCTGGTGTCACGCAAGGGACACTATTAACAAAACTTAACTTTTATGATTCAGATAGAGGAGGACATTTTAAACAACTTTCCAATTTACTTCCATTAACAAAATGTGCACTTTTACTGTAGTTACAATACAGAGACTACATCCAGGGTGTGCAAGTTGGGGTCACCTGTTTGTTTTTTATTCTATTTAAGTACCTTAAGGGCATGGGCCAAATATTGACGCCACTAATCTATAATAGATTTTTTTGTTAAGTATTTTTATAATCCAGACTGAACATAAAATACATAATACATCTAAAATGACAATGCCAGAATCTTACCTTTACAGCTTCGGGACTAACAACCAATACCATTACATTGTGCAATGAATTAATGCGCATTAATGGACCGTATAACTGTACCCTAAAAAACAGAAGAAACATGCATGACACTGTAATATCATTTATTAAAAATCACACTAAGGAGAAAAAAAATAACCTTGCATAAAGGAAAGGCTAGAGCACGTGCGCTGAACATTTTTATGAGAGTGAGCTCAAATACGAAATAATAGTCTTAAAAAATGTTCTTGAGTGTATATGGTGCCTTTTAAACTTCAAAAAGACATTAAAGAAACATTTTTTTTTTAATAAATCTAAATTAAACACCATTGATTAAAGCTTGATTGCTGGATCGAGAAAAAAAAAGGTGCAGCAATTAACTACTGGGAGCTAGCTAAACACAACTGTTAGCCAATGACAAGACACATGTGTGTAGCCACTGATCACAAATAGTGCATTGCTGTACCGGAGCCTACCTAGGTATGCTTCTCCACAAAGGACGCCAAGAGAACATGATAAGAGAAGTAAATTGAAAAGTCTCTTTAAATTGAATGCTCTATCTGAACCATGAAAGTTTAATTTAGACTTTTGTGTCCCTTTATTCAGTACAATCACAGGCAAGGAGATCAAGCAGCATACTGGCACCCAGTTACATTTTTTATGAGTACCACCTAACCCCTTAAATCCATGGAGTCAGTATACCACGTTGCCTTAAACAAGGGCCTGGCACCAACATGTTTGATCCCTGTTGATCTAAATTGGCTACTGCTCTAGGGTTGATAGGTAAACAGCTTGTTTGGAGGCTATGGGTGAGACCCTGTGTCTTCTGTACTTACCATGGAGGGAGTCACTATGTGTGTGACACTGGTGTACAAAGGTTTCATTTGCAAGTACTAAAGCATAGGTGGATCTGAAACCTGCAGAAAGAGTGATGTTGCTTCTGAAGCATGGAGTGACTGCCAAGGCAAGTATAGTAGTGCAGTAGAGCGCTCCCATACATGTTTATTATACATTACAGTAGTTTATATTCAACAAGAGCATGTGACAATGCAGCCAGCACAGGACTCTAAATAATAATGTAGAATACAGCAACATTGCATAATCAGCAAGTGCATAATAAAAAGACAATACAATAACAAGCTCAAAACATATAATATGTACCTAAAATCTGAGAAATGTATATAGGAGTAAGAGGTGCTGGCTACAAACAGTTCAAAACAGTCCGGACCACCTGCAAATCATTCAAGCAGGCTCCACATCTAGCGGTTCTGTAATAGCCCAAAACAATACCTCTCCTTGTAAGTGCGTATCACTGTATGCCAAAGGAACATAAATCCTATGCTTGCAAAACTTGGCAGTCAGCTCCCAGTGGGTAAAACGTTTGTTATGTACGAAACTTCTGCCTGCACGCCATCTAAACCAAAACATCCGACATCAGATCGTGAGGCCACCATCTACGTGCGTTTCACCCCCATTGGTTGTAAAACGGGGCTTCGTCAGGGCGTAATGACATCACAGGACCATGCATAATTTATTGGTTTGTAAAAGTCCAGCCCACTTACAAATAGTGAAATATTATTGGTCACCTAGATTCATATTACATTTAAGATTTCAGTACAAGCCTCGGCACCAAACAGAAATGTGCAATATTATGGCATTCATCACTTAGTAACAATAACAATTACAGGGAGTGCAGAATTATTAGGCAAGTTGTATTTTTGAGGATTAATTTTATTATTGAACAACAACCATGTTCTCAATGAACCCAAAAAACTCATTAATATCAAAGCTGAATAGTTTTGGAAGTAGTTTTTAGTTTGTTTTTAGTTATAGATATTTTAGGGGGATATCTGTGTGTGCAGGTGACTATTACTGTGTATAATTATTAGGCAACATAACAAAAAACAAATATATACCCATTTCAATTATTTATTTTTACCAGTGAAACCAATATAACATCTCAACATTCACAAATATACATTTCTGACATTCAAAAACAAAACAAAAACAAATCAGTGACCAATATAGCCACCTTTCTTTGCAAGGACACTCAAAAGCCTGCCATCCATGGATTCTGTCAGTGTTTTGATCTGTTCACCATCAACATTGCGTGCAGCAGCAACCACAGCCTCCCAGACACTGTTCAGAGAGGTGTACTGGTTTCCCTCCTTGTAAATCTCACATTTGATGATGGACCACAGGTTCTCAATGGGGTTCAGATCAGGTGAACAAGGAGGCCATGTCATTAGATTTTCTTCTTTTATACCCTTTCTTGCCAGCCACGCTGTGGAGTACTTGGACGCGTGTGATGGAGCATTGTCCTGCATGAAAATCATGTTTTTCTTGAAGGATGCAGACTTCTTCCTGTACCACTGCTTGAAGAAGGTGTCTTCCAGAAACTGGCAGTAGGACTGGGAGTTGAGCTTGACTCCATCCTCAACCCGAAAAGGCCCCACAAGCTCATCTTTGATGATACCAGCCCAAACCAGTACTACACCTCCACCTTGCTGGCGTCTGAGTCGGACTGGAGCTCTCTGCCCTTTACCAATCCAGCCACGGGCCCATCCATCTGGCCCATCAAGACTCACTCTCATTTCATCAGTCCATAAAACCTTAGAAAAATCAGTCTTGAGATATTTCTTGGCCCAGTCTTGACGTTTCAGCTTGTGTGTCTTGTTCAGTGGTGGTCGTCTTTCAGCCTTTCTTACCTTGGCCATGTCTCTGAGTATTGCACACCTTGTGCTTTTGGGCACTCCAGTGATGTTGCAGCTCTGAAATATGGCCAAACTGGTGGCAAGTGGCATCTTGGCAGTTGCACACTTGACTTTTCTCAGTTCATGGGCAGTTATTTTGCGCCTTGGTTTTTCCACACGCTTCTTGTGACCCTGTTGACTATTTTGAATGAAACGCTTGATTGTTCGATGATCACGCTTCAGAAGCTTTGCAATTTTAAGAGTGCTGCATCCCTCTGCAAGATATCTCACTATTTTTGACTTTTCTGAGCCTGTCAAGTCCTTCTTTTGACCCATTTTACCAAAGGAAAGGAAGTTGCCTAATAATTATGCACACCTGATATAGGGTGTTGATGTCATTAGACCACACCCCTTCTCATTACAGAGATGCACATCACCTAATATGCTTAATTGGTAGTAGGCTTTCGAGCCTATACAGCTTGGAGTAAGACAACATGCATAAAGAGGATGATGTGGTCAAAATACTCATTTGCCTAATAATTCTGCACTCCCTGTATATACATATTTACATAGCAAAAAATGTAGCAAGTGATAGCAAAACAAACTGATACCTTATATTTTATATTTATGTGTAGATGGAACACATATCACAGGAAAGGTATACCAAGTAGATAGATACATCTTACCCATGCTACACAGTATATTATTAATATTATTATTAAATGGGAGGTAATAAGTATACATTCATAATCTATACACTTTGTCGTTAGTGTTATCTTATACTCATTTAGTGAAGAAACATTTCACCATTTCTTGGTATCTATCGCTTGATGCTATACATATTACATATATTTGAACTCACCCAATATATATTTCTTTCATGCTGCTGAAGATAAAGTTACTAGCCTAAGAAACATGAAACATCTAGCTTCTCATTGAAGCCAGTTTCAATACATTTTTTTGAGTAACCTCTTGTACCGAACCTATACTTAATTTCATTAGCATGTTTCTCAAATGATGATCGTGTTGTACGGTTCCTTCTGATCCGAAGGAGCTGACCAATCGGAATACCTAATTTAAAGGCCTCAGGATGGTGACTGGAGGCCTGCAGGAGAGAGATTTGTGGCTGTTGGCTTCCTATAGTTTTCTGTTGTTAGGTTGCCTCTTTCCTTTTTAATTTTAATGTCAAAAAACGTGATCTCTTTAGTATCATATTGTTTTAAAGAATAATTTGCTTTTTGGGTCTGCACCACTACAGGATAACTATATACATTTCTCAGATTTTAGGTACATATTATATGTTTTGAGCTTGCTTGCAAATTTCATTGTTAATCTGTCTAATATATTGGTAGACAAACCTGTTTTTTTCCAGATTACAAAATTTTTCTAAGCATATAGCTACCTTCTTTGATTAAATAACAATAATCTTAAATTTTTTTGAAGTGGCAATCCTGTCATCAGGGCAATTATGGCGTTCATTTTATCAGATGAGCAGTGGGAGGCTGACTTATCAGAGACATTATCTAGTAATATTAGTGTATTTACCTCAGAAAGTGAGGATGAACAACCTATTAACATTCACCAATGTTTTAAGAAATATTCGCCTAGAATACGAGTCTTGCGTTAGCCTTAAAAAGAGAGGTCTCAACGCTGCTTTTTAACGCCTGCTGGTATTACGAGTCTGGCAGGTACAGGTGTACAGCTCACTTTTATTCCGTGACTCGAGCATACCGCAAATCCACTTACGGCAATTGCGTTTCCTATCTTTTTAATGGGATTTTCCTAACGCCGGTATTACGAGTCTTGGAGAAAGTAAGCGGTACACCCTCTCCTGTCAAGACTCCTACCGCATTTAAAAGTCAGTAGTTAAGAGTTTTATAGGCTAACGCAGTAACATAAAACTCTTAACTAAAGTGCTAAAAATTATACTAACACCCATAAACTACCTATTAACCCCTAAACCGAGGCCCCCCCACATCGCAAACAGTTAACTAAAGTTTTTAATCCCTAATCTGCCGACCGGACATCGCCGCCACTTTAATAAATATATTAACCCCTAAACCGCGGCACTCCCGCCTCGCAAACACTAGTTACATTTTATTAACCCCAAATCTGCTGTCCCTAAAATCGCCGACACCTACCTACATTTATTAACCCCTAATCTGCCGCCCCCAATGTCGCCGCCACTATATTAAATGTATTAACCCCTAAAACTAAGTCTAATCCTAAATCTAACCCCCCCTAACTTAAATATAATTTAAATAAAACGAAATAAAATTTCTACAATTAAATAAATTATTCCTATTTAAAAATAAATACTTACCTATAAAATAAACCCTAAAATAGCTACAATATAAATAATAATTACATTGTATCTATCTTAGGGTTTATTTTAATTTTACAGGCAAGTTTGTATTTATTTTAACTAGGTACAATAGTTATTAAATAGTTATTAACTATTTAATAACTACCTAGTTAAAATAAAGACAAATTTACCTAGCCTAAATTACAATTACACCTAACACTACACTATAATTAAAATAATTTCCTAAATTAACTACAATTAACTACAATTAAATTAAATAAACTAAAGTATGGAAAAAAACACTAAATTACAGAAAAAAATAAAATAATTGCAAGAATTTTAAACTAATTACACCTAATCTAATCCCCCTAATAAAATAAAAAAGCCCCCCAAAATAATAAAAATCCCTACCCTATACTAAATTACAAATAGCCCTTAAAAGGGCTTTTTGCGGGGCATTGCCCCAAAGTAATCAGCTCTTTTACCTGTAAAAAAAAAATACAATACCCCCAACATTAAAACCCATCACCCACACACCCAACCCTACTCTAAAACCCACCCAACCCCCCCTTAATAAAACCTAACACTAACCCCTTGAAGATCACCCTACCTTGAGACGTCTTCACCCAGTCGGGCACAAGTGGTCCTCCAGAGGGGCAGAAGTCTTCATCCAATCCGGGCAGCAGAGGACCTCCAGATGGCCAGGCGGCATCTTCTATCTTCATCCATCCGGAGCGGAGTGGGTCCATCTTCAAGCCAGCCGACACGGAGCATCCTCTTCTTCTGATGACTCCCGACGAATGAAGGTTCCTTTAAATGACGTCATCCAAGATGGCGTCCCTTGAATTCCGATTGGCTGATAGGATTCTATCAGCCAATTGGAATTAAGGTAGGAAAAATCCTATTGGCTGATCCAATCAGCCAATAGAATTGAAGTTCAATCCTATTGGCTGGTCCAATCAGCCAATAGGATTGAGCTCGCATTCTATTGGCTGTTCCAATCAGCCAATAGAATGCAAGCTCAATTCTATTGGCTGATTGCATCAGCCAATAGGATTTTTCCTACCTTAATTCCGATTGGCTGATAGAATCCTATCAGCCAATCGGAATTCAAGGGACGCCATCTTGGATGACGTAATTTAAAGGAACCTTCATTCGTCGGGAGTCGTTAGAAGAAGAGGATGCTCCGCGTCGGCTGGCTTGAAGATGGACCTGCTCCGCTCCGGATGGATGAAGATAGAAGATGCCACCTGGATAAAGACTTCTGCCCGACTGGAGGTCCTCATATGCCCGGATAGGATGAAGACTTCTGCCCCTCTTGAGGACCACTTGTGCCCGGCTGGGTGAAGACGTCTCAAGGTAGGGTGATCTTCAAGGGGTTAGTGTTAGGTTTTATTAAGGGGGGACTGGGTGGGTTTTAGAGTAGGGTTGGTTGTGTGGGTGGTGGGTTTTAATGTTGGGGGGGTATTGTCATTTTTTTTTACAGGTAAAAGAGCTGATTACTTTGGGGCAATGTCCCGCAAAAAGCCCTTTTAAGGGCTATTTGTAATTTAGTATAGGGTAGGGATTTTTATTATTTTGGGGGACTTTTTTATTTTATTAGGGGGATTAGATTCGGTGTAATTAGTTTGAAATTCTTGTAATTATTTAATTATTTTCTGTAATTTAGTGTTTTTTTTTCCGTACTTTAGTTTATTTAATGTAATTGTAATTAATTGTAGTTAGTTTAGCCAGCTCACCGCTACCGTAAGCAGCGCTGGTATTGAGGTGAGATGTGGAGATAAATTTTGCTCTCCGCTCACTTTTTAGAGGATAACGCCGGGCTTGGAAAAACCTGTAATACCAGCGTTGTTTGTAGGTGAGCGGTGAGCTGAAACTGAGCGTTAGCACCGCAAGCCTTACCAACAAAAACTCGTAATCTAGCCAATAAAAATGTATTAGTAAGACAAGTAAAAATAAGGGCAGAAACATCAAGTCTTGAGAATTATGTCAAAAATAAAATTATATCCCCCGAGGCCTATGCCTCCACCTTGATCCTGATACAGTACTAAGGGAAGAAGATGGGGGTGACATTTTTCTCGAGGATTGGAACCAAAGCCTTTCTGATTGTTTCTTGACACTAATGGGTGAAATGGTTGATAGAAATAAAATCAGATTAGAAAAAATAAAAAATGAAGTTGAGCAGTCTCTAAGGCCTAGATTTGGAGTTCGGCGGTAGCCGTCAAAACCAGCGTTAGAGGCTCCTAACGCTGGTTTTGGGCGCCCGCTGGTATTTGGAGTCAGTGATTAAAGGGTCTAACGCTCACTTTTCAGCCGCGACTTTTCCATACCGCAGATCCCCCTACGCCATTTGCGTAGCCTATCTTTTCAATGGGATCTTTCTAACGCTGGTATTTAGAGTCGTTTCTGCAGTGAGCGTTAGAGCTCTAACGACAAGATTCCAGCCGCCTGAAAATAGCAGGAGTTAAGAGCTTTCTGGCTAACGCCGGTTTATAAAGCTCTTAACTACTGTACCCTAAAGTACACTAACACCCATAAACTACCTATGTACCCCTAAACCGAGCTCCCCCCACATCGCCGCCACTCGATTAAAATTTTTAACCCCTAATCTGCCGACCGCCACCTACGTTATACTTATGTACCCCTAATCTGCTGCCCCTAACCCCGCCGACCCCTATATTATATTTCTTAACCCCTAACTTGCCCCCCACAACGTCGCTGCAAGCTACTTAAAATAATTAACCCCTAATCTTCCGACCGCAAATCGCCGCCACCTACGTTATCCCTATGTACCCCTAATCTGCTACCCCTAACACCGCCGACCCCTATATTATATTTATTAACCCCTAATCTGCCCCCCTCAACGTCGCCGACACCTGCCTACACTTATTAACTCCTAATCTGCCGAGCGGACCTGAGCGCTACTATAATAAAGTTATTAGCCCCTAATCCGCCTCACTAACCCTATCATAAATAGTATTAACCCCTAATCTGCCCTCCCTAACATCGCCGACACCTACCTTCAATTATTAACCCCTAATCTTCCGATCGGAGCTCACCGCTATTCTAATAAATGTATTAACCCCTAAAGCTAAGTCTAACCCTAACACTAACACCCCCCTAACTTAAATATAATTTACATCTTACGAAATAAATTAACTCTTATTAAATAAATTAATCCTATTTAAAGCTAAATACTTACCTGTAAAATAAATCCTAATATAGCTACAATATAAATTATAATTATATTATAGCTATTTTAGGATTAATATTTATTTTACAGGCAACTTTGTATTTATTTTAACCAGGTACAATAGCTATTAAATAGTTAAGAACTATTTAATAGTTACCTAGTTAAAATAATTACAAATTTACCTGTAAAATAAATCCTAACCTAAGATATAATTAAACCTAACACTACACTATCAATAAAATAATTAAATAAACTACCTACAATTACCTACAATTAACCTAACACTACACTATCAATAAATTAATTAAACACAATTGCTACAAATAAATACAATTAAATAAACTATCTAAAGTACAAAAAATAAAAAAGAACTAAGTTACAGAAAATAAAAAAATATTTACAAACATAAGAAAAATATTACAACAATTTTAAACTAATTACACCTACTCTAAGCCCCCTAATAAAATAACAAAGCCCCCCAAAATAAAAAATTCCCTACCCTATTCTAAATTAAAAAAGTTACAAGCTCTTTTACCTTACCAGCCCTGAACAGGGCCCTTTGCGGGGCATGCCCCAAGAAGTTCAGCTCTTTTGCCTGTAAAAAAAAACATACAATACCCCCCCCCAACATTACAACCCACCACCCACATACCCCTAATCTAACCCAAACCCCCCTTAAATAAACCTAACACTAAGCCCCTGAAGATCTTCCTACCTTGTCTTCACCATCCAGGTATCACCGATCCGTCCTGGCTCCAAGATCTTCATCCAACCCAAGGGGGGGTTGGCGATCCATAATCCGGTGCTGAAGAGGTCCAGAAGAGGCTCCAAAGTCTTCCTCCTATCCGGCAAGAAGAGGACATCTGGACCGGCAAACATCTTCTCCAAGCGGCATCTTCGATCTTCTTCCATCCGGTGCGGAGCGGGTCCATCTTGAAGCAGGCGACGCGGATCCATCCTCTTCTTCCGATGTCTCCCGACTAATGACGGTTCCTTTAAGGGACGTCATCCAAGATGGCGTCCCTCGAATTCCGATTGGCTGATAGGATTCTATCAGCCAATCGGAATTAAGGTAGGAATTTTCTGATTGGCTGATGGAATCAGCCAATCAGAATCTAGTTCAATCCGATTGGCCGATCCAATCAGCCAATCAGATTGAGCTCGCATTCTATTGGCTGATCGGAACAAGATGGACCCGCTCCGCACCGGATGGAAGAAGATCGAAGATGCCGCTTGGAGAAGATGTTTGCCGGTCCGGATGTCCTCTTCTTGCCGGATAGGAGGAAGACTTTGGAGCCTCTTCTGGACCTCTTCAGCACCGGATTATGGATCGCCAACCCCCCCTTGGGTTGGATGAAGATCTTGGAGCCAGGACGGATCGGTGATACCTGGATGGTGAAGACAAGGTAGGAAGATCTTCAGGGGCTTAGTGTTAGGTTTATTTAAGGGGGGTTTGGGTTAGATTAGGGGTATGTGGGTGGTGGGTTGTAATGTTGGGGGGGGGGGTATTGTATGTTTTTTTTTACAGGCAAAAGAGCTGAACTTCTTGGGGCATGCCCCGCAAAGGGCCCTGTTCAGGGCTGGTAAGGTAAAAGAGCTTGTAACTTTTTTAATTTAGAATAGGGTAGGGAATTTTTTATTTTGGGGAGCTTTGTTATTTTATTAGGGGGCTTAGAGTAGGTGTAATTAGTTTAAAATTGTTGTAATATTTTTCTTATGTTTGTAAATATTTTTTTATTTTCTGTAACTTAGTTCTTTTTTATTTTTTGTACTTTAGATAGTTTATTTAATTGTATTTATTTGTAGCAATTGTGTTTAATTAATTTATTGATAGTGTAGTGTTAGGTTAATTGTAGGTAATTGTAGGTAGTTTATTTAATTATTTTATTGATAGGGTAGTGTTAGGTTTAATTATATCTTAGGTTAGGATTTATTTTACAGGTAAATTTGTAATTATTTTAACTAGGTAACTATTAAATAGTTCTTAACTATTTAATAGCTATTGTACCTGGTTAAAATAAATACAAAGTTGCCTGTAAAATAAATATTAATCCTAAAATAGCTATAATATAATTATAATTTATATTGTAGCTATATTAGGATTTATTTTACAGGTAAGTATTTAGCTTTAAATAGGAATAATTTATTTAATAAGAGTTAATTTATTTCGTAAGATGTAAATTATATTTAAGTTAGGGGGGTGTTAGTGTTAGGGTTAGACTTAGCTTTAGGGGTTAATACATTTATTAGAATAGCGGTGAGCTCCGATCGGAAGATTAGGGGTTAATAATTGAAGTTAGGTGTCGGCGATGTTAGGGAGGGCAGATTAGGGGTTAATACTATTTATGATAGGGTTAGTGAGGCGGATTAGGGGTTAATAACTTTATTATAGTAGCGCTCAGGTCCGCTCGGCAGATTAGGGGTTAATAAGTGTAGGTAGGTGTCGGCGACGTTGTGGGGGGCAGGTTAGGGGTTAATAAATATAATATAGGGGTCTGCGGTGTTAGGGGCAGCAGATTAGGGGTACATAGGGATAACGTTGGTTGCGGCGGTGTACGGAGCGGCAGATTAGGGGTTAATAATAATATACAGGGGTCAGCGATAGCGGGGGCGTCACATTAGGGGTTAATAAGTGTAAGGTTAGGGGTGTTTAGACTCGGGGTACATGTTAGAGTGTTAGGTGCAGACGTAGGAAGTGTTTCCCCATAGGAAACAATGGGGCTGCGTTAGGAGCTGAACGCTGCTTTTTTGCAGGTGTTAGGTTTTTTTTCAGCTCAAACAGCCCCATTGTTTCCTATGGGAGAATCGTGCACGAGCACGTTTTTGATGCCGGCCGCGTCCGTAAGCAACTCTGGTATCGAGAGTTGCATTTGCGGTAAAAATGCTCTACGCTCCTTTTTTGGAGCCTAACGCAGCATTTGTTTGAACTCTCGATACCAGAGTTAAATTTATGGTGCGGCCAGAAAAAAACCTGCGGAGCGTTAACAGCCCTTTTACCGCCGAACTCCAAATCTAGGCCTAAAAGAGGTAAATCTATCTGAAAATGACAAGAATTTTGTTAAATTAAACAATGATGTAAAATATGTGATAGTTAGGCTACAAACTGATATAAAATTAAGGAAAAGATGCAAACTAGGAAAGGACCAAGATGATTTTAAGAAAAATAAAGTATATTTATATTTTACTATGAGGAATTCATATGATTCAGGGACTGACAACTCTGATGTAGAGACTGAAGACTTGAGGTCAAAAAACGGAAAGCGAGTGACAGGAAACGAAGGGGAGTTTTGAAACGAAGAGAAAAAAGGTGGAAATATAAATATACAAGAAAGGAGATATCAAACATGGTTCAGCAGAGCAGGGAATATGGCACAAAATTAGATGCGGGTTCAGAGTTACAGGAGGAGAAGAGGGAGACAGAGAGAATTCTAGGAACCCCTAAAGGGAATAATTTTCAGATAGTCATCTTGTCCTCTTTTAAACTCAATATGGCCCATGTTGATCTTTTACAGAAAGGACTTTCCTTTTGTCCAAAAAAATCATCTTGAAACATTTAAATTTCTCAAAGACTTGCGGTATTTTGCAAGATATATTATACTATCACAGATGTTTAAAAACAAAAATAAAGAGAATTTTAATGTTGTCACCTTGGACAATCAGGACTCTTTGGCGATATCTGACTTAGAAAGTCTCTTAAAGGATAATGAATTACAGCATACATTTGAAGATTTTGGAGACAGTAATGAGCAGATTTCAAGTATACAAAATGGTTTTAGAGCAAAGTATAGATATATGCCACCGCTCACACTAATACAGTACAACATTTTATAAAAGCTGTCGAAAATTATATTGAAAAAATAATGTTTACAGGGGTTATAAATGATAACCTTACTTTGAAGGAAAGAAAAGCCTTAAAATAACTTGAAAATGCCCCCAATTTAATTATTAAGCTGGCCGACAAAGGTGGCAATTTGGTACTTCTTGATGAAAACAAGTATGTGTTAGAAGTCAAAAGACAATTATTAGATAGAAATCAATATCTTAAACTACCATCTAACCCAATAAAGACTATAAAATCTTCTCTTTTTAAGATTCTCAATGATTCAAAAATTGAGGGTATTATAACATTAGAAGAATTTAAATATCTTTACCCCCTTCATCCTACAATGCCGGTTTTCTATTGCATCCCTAAGTTACATAAAAATCTAAAACAGGTGTTTAACAGAGAAAATAGGCACCTATGTGGATCATTTCTTGAGACCTTTTTTAAATACGTTGCCCTCCTTTGTCCTGGATACTTCTGATCTTCTCAGGAAACTTGATGGTTTAAGTGTATCAAATGAAACACTATTAGTTTCCCTTGATGTGGAGAGCCTGTACTCCTCTATACCACATGATGTTGGTTTGGAGGTGTGCAGGCACTTCATTGAAAACCGTGGAAGTACCCATGACAAACATACCAAATTTGTGCTTAACCTTTTAACGCCGTTATGCCGTTCTATTCCGTCATATTTACACTGGGCTTTAAAGCCGTTATGACGGAATAGAACGTCATAACAAGCGGCTGTCCTGAAGCCTTCTGCGCTTCAAGGACTTGATCGCGGTCTGGAGGGCGTTCCTAGGGTTGTAGGGACGCCCCCCAGATGCGATCCAATAATTGAAATCTCGCGATCGTAGTTTCAATTTGTCTACATCGGAACAGGTGTTCCGATGTAGACACTTTAACCCTGTCACGAAAGGGTTAAACTGATGAAATTCATCCTTGAAAATAATATATTTATGTTTAATAAGGTCTATAAACAAGTTTGAGGGACAGCTAAGGGAGCAACTTGTGCTCCCACATATGCATGTCTTCATCTTGGAGCATGGGAAAATCAAGAGGTTTTTGAGCAATTTTTTGAGCAATTCAGCTACTATACTATACTATACTGACAACTTTGTACAGATTTGGCTAAGATATGTGGACAATATACTGTTGCTGTGGAATGGCTCAGTTAATACACTGTTGGAATTCATTGGCAAGCTAAACCACAAAAATGGTAATATCCTCCTTACGTGCCAATATATTACTAAAGAGATCATGTTTTTGGACATTAAAATTAAAAAGGAAACCTAACAACAGAAAACTATAAGAAGCCAACAGCCACCAACAGTCTCCTGCAGGCCTCCAGTCACCATCCTTGAAACGAGGTATTCCGGTTGGTCAGTTCCTTCGGATCAGAAGGAACTGTACAACACGATCATCATTTGAGAAACATGCTAATGAAATGAAGTATAGTTTAGGTGCAAGAGGTTACTCAAAAGATGTATTGAACCTGCATATAAAAGGGCAAGACGTAGCAATAGAGATATTCTCCTCTATAGCAGGACTAGAAATGATAAAAATAAAATTGAGAAAGGCCCTAGAGAATTGGAAACTCTTGGTGGCTGATGAAAATTTGGCTGAAGAATTGGAGGAACATCCCATCATAACAGCACGAAGGGCCCCAAATCTTAGAGACAAACTAATTCACAGTAACTATGTGGCCTCCCCAAAGAATTGGCTATCTAATATGAAGGTCAGGGGTAATTTTCCATGTGGCAAATGCGTAACTTGTGAGTATATGGAAAGAACCAAAAGATTTTCCTGGAATGGGGTTAATTTCTATGACATTAGATACTTCTTTAATTGTAATACTGAAGGCTTGGTCTATCTCCTCCACTGTTCTTGCCCAAAAATTTACATAGGAAAAACGAAGAGAAAGTTTAAGGACAGAATTAGAAAGCACAGAGATGACATTAAAAATAAAGATTTGGATAGCAGTATAGCCAGACATTTCCTTGAGTGTCAAAAGTCGTTAAAATTTATAGGGATAGATAAAGGTATTGTAAATGGAAGGGGAGGTGACCAAGACAAATGCTTATTAAGAAAAGAGTCTAGGTGGACATATTGGCTAAAAACTCTTTCACCTAGTGGCCTCAATGAGAAGCTAGATTTTTCATGTTTCTTAGGCTAGTAACTGTATCTTCAGCAGCATGAGAGATATATATATTGGGTGAGTTCAAATATATGTATTATGTATAGCATCAAGCTATAGATACCAAGAAATGGTGAAGTGTTTCTTTACTAAATGAGTATAAGATAACACTAACGACAAAGTGTATAGATTATGAATGTATACTTATTACCTCTCATTTAATAATAATAATAATAATAATAATAATAATAATAATAATAAAAATAATAATATACTGTGTAGCATGGGTAAGATGTATCAATCTACTTGGTATACCTTTCCTGGGTCCTGTGATATGTGTTCCATCTACACGTAAATAGAAATTATAAGGTATCAGTTTGTTTTGCTATCACTTGCTACATTTTTTGCTATGTAAATATGTATATAATAATATAATATATAATATATATTGCACATTTCTGTTTGGTGCCGAGGCTTGTACTGAAATCTTAAATGTAATACAAATCTATGTAACTAGGTGACCAATAATATTTCACTATTTGTCAGTGGGCTGGACTTTTAAAAAACAATAAATTATGCATGGTCCTGTGATGTCATTACGCCCTGACGAAGCCCCGTTGTACAACTAATAGGGGTGAAACACACGTAGGCGGTGGCCTCACGATCTGATGTCGTATGTTTTGGTTTAGATTGTGTGCGGGCAGAAGTTTCGTACATAACGAAAGTTTTACCCACTGGGAGCTGACTGCCAAGTTTTGCAAGCATAGGATTCATGTTCCTTTGGCATACAGTGATACGCACTTACAAGGAGAGGTATTGTTTTGGGCTATTACAGAACCGCTAGATGTGGAGCCTGCTTGATTGATTTGCAAGTGGTCTGGACTGTTTTGAACTGTTTGTAGCCAGCACCTCTTACTCCTATATGGAAAGTGTTATTTACAATCTTTGCAGCCTAAATGACATATTGGAAATGAATAGTTGAACAGTGTTGTATTGACAAGTGAGATGCTTGCTTTTACGCTGCTATCTCTGCATGTTCAGCTACCTGCTTTCTTCTCTACTGCTTGGTTGCATGGATGTCTATTTTGCTGTATGCCGACCAAGTGATACAAACATATACATAATTGTCTTTGGAGGTTTGGATGCTTATGCATATGCCTATACAACGAATTGATCACTTTACCATTTGCCTTGCTACAATACTAATGCCATGTACGCTACTATTTTAAAATATTGCATGCATAGATCCCCAAGGTAACCTGGCCAGACAAGTCCTATTCTGTATAGGGTCTGGTGCAGCAGGGAGTTGCATGTCTTATACTTTTGACATCAGATGTGTGTTTTCTATGTGTAGTTTATATTAGTTTGAGCACATATAAATTGTTTGCACTTATCCCTTTAGGATATGAGTCTAGTCATGATGACAGGATATACCTACCCTTAATTATATGTATACAATAAAGTATCTTTAAATATATAAAAGAGTGCTGAATTCCCTTACTTTTACACCAGGACTCTCATATCCTAGGTGTCTATCCTTTTTTGTTTTAAAGAACAATACAATAACACTCTGAATTGTGAACGAGCAGTAGATTTTTTACTCACAAATTTAAACATTTCCTTCCATTTACCTGTTCCTTGTATGATGTGACTGCCAGCAGCCAATCACAGACTCATATATGTATACACTGTGAACGCTTGCATGTGGAGCTGGTGCCTCAGAAAGTGTGCATGTCAAAAGACTGTGCACGTCTTAATGATGGGAGTAAAATGCAAAAAATGTTTTGTTATGAGAACTTGAAGAAGCAGACACTGCTCGGTGTGTACATAAAAAATGACAAAAGCATTTATTAAAAAAAACATTTAAACCCTCAGACAGACAGGTCAAGATGTCTAAGGCAGCGAAAGACTGATGCGTTTCACCGCCTCCAGTGGCGCTTATTCATAGACCAACCCATATCAGTTACCTTACCCTATTTATAGACATACATGGGAAGGTTTAACTCCTTCTTTTCTATTAAAAACAACTGTTTTAAAAACACATTAATTTATTGCTTTAGACCTTGGCATAGTTAGATTTGCAAAACAAAGAAAATACCTATGATCATTTTGACTCATTTCCATATCAGTGTTTGTGTTCAACCACTAATTATACAAAAATACATCCTATCTATAAAGTATATGTGTTTTCTCAGGTATGGATAATCTGATTTGCCCTTCTAAATACTATGGAACCCACTCTATATAAAACATGAGGATAGTCTCAAACATTAAGGTATTTGGAACAGAAAAAGGAACTGCCCTGGACACCCATTCTTAATCATCAATAAAGTAATTGAATAAAGAGTAGAGATGAGTGAATTTGCTGAAAGTGCAATTTGTTTGGTAGAACGAATAGTCCTGTGGACATTTATTTTGTGCAATCGAATCGAATGTTGATAAGAATGAAAATCGATTAAAATTCGGTAATCAAATGTTATTTCTGGTTTTCCAATGTTACTACTGTTTTTGAATGTTCAGAATTAGATCAAATATTCACATTCGGAATTTTGAATGTAACATTTGATTTAACAAATACTATTTAGAAGTTCAGTAGGTTATGAGGTAGGGAATTTAGTAAATTGATACATAATAGATACAAATATATCAATTTGAATGTTTCTATTCGAATACTGCATAATTTGAATATTACATTTAAAGAAAGCATTAGAAAAACGATTACATTTGAAATTGCACAAACATTCAAAATTTTTCAAATGTTGAAAAACATGCGCCCCTCCATATTAAAGATTGGGACATCAATTACTTTATTAATGATAAGGGGACGCAAAATATATCAAACTCTCCTGACTTTAGACATCTTGCCATGTCTGTCTGATGTTTAATTTGTTTTTCAATAAATGATTTTGCAATTTTTTATGTACACTCCGAGCAGTGCCTGATTCTTCTAGTTCTCATAATGTGTGGAGCGTTCTGATCGGCCGTTGCTATGGCACTCTGGGTTAGAGGAAAGTATGTCCTTATTTCAAACTTTGCACTTCACTGGCTGGAGGAAGCTGAGAGCTGCCGTAATGCTCTGTCTAAATCTTGAAGGTTTCATTTTGAATTTAGTGCCCTATAAAGTGACAGGGAAATAGAGAATCTTTATGCTCATTATCCTGTAGGGACACAGATTAATGTTACTGCTTATTTTTTACATACAAAATTTAATCTCACAGTATTATGACGTATCATAAAATGTTATTATTTAGTATTAATAAGTAGTTCAGAGCTTTCCAAACTTTTCATGTTGGTGACACATTTTTTAAGCCTACATCATTTCGCGACACAGTAATTCAGATGTACTAGCAAATAGGAGGTTAAACTAACTTGTTTTAAGAGATACGGACACATACATAAATGATGTGATAACGAAATGTATTTACAAGTAACAGTATGTATGTGCAAGAATTAAAAAAAAAGTTTAATAACACCAATAACTACTTACTATTTTAATGGGGTGTATGAGGTTGATGGGATGAACACAGTTTCTGAATATTTGGTGGAATATTAGATAAAGACACTTGCATTTCATCATCAAGCATTTTTAAGCTTCCACTTCTTATCCATATATCAAGAGCAGGATCATATATCAAGAGCAATGCAGGATCATATATCAAGAGCATATATCAAGAGCAATGCACTACTGGGAGCTAGCTGCAGAAAAAAAAACACTTTGACTTCTGACTTCAGCTCAGCGTTTAAGCTGCCACCCTCAGAGCTCTGCGAGTTGCACTGACTACTGCCCGCACTGCAAACACACTGCTATCCCACTTACTGACTACACATGCAGTCACGAGCCGATTAAGGAGACTACACGTGCAGTCAGGAGCCAATGTCCCGCCAAAGCCACCAATGGGAATAGTTTTAGTTCCCACTGAGCTGCGCCAATAGGTTAAGATGATCTGTGACCCCCTAGGTATCAATCTCAAGTCAACCATGTGATATGTGTAGCAGGCAGGCGGAAAGTCGGAAACCAAAAAAAAATTTAAGCAAAAAAATTTGTGCTGAAGCAGGGACACACCTACACACTGCTGCTGACAAACTAATATGTCACGACACACAGCTTGGAAAGCACTGATGTAGTTATTGTTTAGTATCAACATTCATATGCATCACTCTCACATAACTTACCATTCCAAAAATGTATCATAGACAAGGTCATTTTTTTTCATGATCCGTAGTATTGTTGGTGTATGGCCAAAGAGAAAGCTAAAAAGAATAAAAGGACTTCTCAATGTCACTTCCTTAAAAAGTACAACAAGTAATAAAACAATATGCACTAAATTCATACATATACCTACACATATATGCACAAATATAAATGAACTGTCAAATAAATATCTAAGGCATATGTCTTTACCCTGCCTTGTATAGAAGGTGGTATTATGAAGTAGCTGGGGGTGGAAGATTAATACTTACCTGAAGTATTCAAAGTACAGTTTTAATCACTGATTTAATGATAATTTGTGAAAAGGAGCATTCAAAAGTAATATACTGTATATATATATATATCCCGCACAAACAAACTTTGCTAGAATTAATATTTTTCTGCGCGTTGAGTAGGGCACGTGTGATGACCAAGGTTAACCAAAACTGGGCCAGTCACTTGTTTGCCACAGAAAGGGTTATTAGACCCCTTCTACTGTCACTACACTGTCACAGTTTAGCCACTCCAAGCAAGCCTGTGACTTAGCTCAGTTGGTGCAAGGGTTAACAGCACTCTCTAGTCTGTGCTAGATGTAAAAGAAATGCCCAAAACTCCCCCTTAATGCCCCCAACACTAAACTAACACTATATCTAGCTGCCACCACTTAAAATTATATGATATGGGGAATCTTAAGGAAAACCCAGAAACAATTTTGCAAAAAATAACATAAAATCACAGTACTAATACTACCAGTCTGAGTAACATGGTTTAAATATTAGACAAAGGCCAAAGCTTAATAATTGAAGGATTATTATGTGAAAAATTAGCACAATGCATTAATAATAAAAAGATATTACCAAACAGTTTTTAAAATAAAAAAAGAGAAAAAGCAGAACCCTTATACTTCACTAGTCTTGGTATCTGTGCCAGGGAGATTGGCAGGAAAAGATGGTCTCTCACTCTGTTGGTATACAGCCTCCCATGTAAGAAGAACAATTTCAGTGTTAAAACACAAGACCATTATACATCCTCACCCCCTTTGCAGGGGCTTGCTGGGAAACCCCCTATCTTTTACGACAGTCAATAAACTTTAAGTACCTTTGGCTGAAATCAGAGAACACATTATAATTTCTTCTAGATACATCCATTTTCATATAGACAGAAAGGCAATCTCTTATTTACATGGTGAGAATCAGTTTGATACCAAATATGACATGGTTGCCATATTTCCCTTCATCTAATGTCATAACATGTTTTAAACACATATCTACATGGACCCATGTCCCTTTATTGACCTTATCGGTTTCTGGGAAGAAACACTGCTCTGTGTCTCTAGAATCGACACTTTTACTGGCTGAATGCACCAATGCCTATATGATAACATTTAGTCACGTGGGACTTAGAAACTATTTATTAGGGGTTCTGGCACATCAAATGGAAATCATATGCTTACCTAACACAGCACACAATTCTTCTTAAAAAACAAACAACTGTTTTTAGCTCACAAACTAAAGAGACTTAACCCCTTGGCAGCTAAATCATGAGGTATTCATGACAGCACGTATTACAAGTTAAAAGTAAAAAGTTTCCACAAGAGTGAAACCTGGCACGCACTAACTTGAGAACTTTGGCTAAAGCATTCACCCATAGACTTCAATGGAGAAAAAAAAAACGAACACATCGCTCCTGTGCCAATCTGACTATTTCACATTCCAATGTTCTTTGCATACAGGAATATGCTATTTTTATTTTAAATACATATTTTTATTTATATCTTTATATATTAAATATATGATATTAAAAAATATTAATACTTATTAAAAATTATAGATACTGATATACAGGGAGTGCAGAATTATTAGGCAAGTTGTATTTTTGAGGATTAATTTTATTATTGAACAACAACCATGTTCTCAATGAACCCAAAAAACTCATTAATATCAAAGCTGAATAGTTTTGGAAGTAGTTTTTAGTTTGTTTTTAGTTATAGCTATTTTAGGGGGATATCTGTGTGTGCAGGTGACTATTACTGTGCATAATTATTAGGCAACTTAACAAAAAACAAATATATACCCATTTCAATTATTTATTTTTACCAGGGAAACCAATATAACATCTCAACATTCACAAATATACATTTCTGACATTCAAAAACAAAACAAAAACAAATCAGTGACCAATATAGCCACCTTTCTTTGCAAGGACACTCAAAAGCCTGCCATCCATGGATTCTGTCAGTGTTTTGATCTGTTCACCATCAACATTGCGTGCAGCAGCAACCACAGCCTCCCAGACACTCAGAGAGGTGTACTGTTTTCCCTCCTTGTAAATCTCACATTTGATGATGGACCACAGGTTCTCAATGGGGTTCAGATCAGGTGAACAAGGAGGCCATGTCATTAGATTTTCTTCTTTTATACCCTTTCTTGCCAGCCACGCTGTGGAGTACTTGGACGCGTGTGATGGAGCATTGTCCTGCATGAAAATCGTGTTTTTCTTGAAGGATGCAGACTTCTTCCTGTACCACTGCTTGAAGAAGGTGTCTTCCAGAAACTGGCAGTAGGACTGGGAGTTGAGCTTGACTCCATCCTCAACCCGAAAAGGCCCCACAAGCTCATCTTTGATGATACCAGCCCAAACCAGTACTCCACCTCCACCTTGCTGGCGTCTGAGTCGGACTGGAGCTCTCTGCCCTTTACCAATCCAGCCACGGGCCCATCCATCTGGCCCATCAAGACTCACTCTCATTTCATCAGTCCAAAAAACCTTAGAAAAATCAGTCTTGAGATATTTCTTGGCCCAGTCTTGACGTTTCAGCTTGTGTGTCTTGTTCAGTGGTGGTCATCTTTCAGCCTTTCTTACCTTGGCCATGTCTCTGAGTATTGCACACCTTGTGCTTTTGGGCACTCCAGTGATGTTGCAGCTCTGAAATATGGCCAAACTGGTGGCAAGTGGCATCTTGGCAGCTGCACGCTTGACTTTTCTCAGTTCATGGGCAGTTATTTTGCGCCTTGGTTTTTCCACACGCTTCTTGTGACCCTGTTGACTATTTTGAATGAAACGCTTTATTGTTCAATGATCACGCTTCAGAAGCTTTGCAATTTTAAGAGTGCTGCATCCCTCTGCAAGATATCTCACTATTTTTGACTTTTCTGAGCCTGTCACGTCCTTCTTTTGACCCATTTTGCCAAAGGAAAGGAAGTTGCCTAATAATTATGCACACCTGATATAGGGAGTTGATGTCATTAGACCACACCCCTTCTCATCACAGAGATGCACATCACCTAATATGCTTAATTGGTAGTAGGCTTTCGAGCCTATACAGCTTGGAGTAAGACAACATGCATAAAGAGGATGATGTGGTCAAAATACTCATTTGCCTAATAATTCTGCACTCCCTGTATATATATATATATATTCTATGGATATTTTAGAGTTTTTTTCAGTATCTATAATATATTTTTATAATTATTATTATTTTATATTTAATGTTTCCATAAAGTGCCTTGCGATAACTATGTTTTCATGTGTGCTAACCCAACACTGCATTAGACTTAAAGTGCAAAACACAAAGTGCTTTATGCATATTTTACATTCCTATGTTCTTCACATGGAATGTTTCTTTAATTATTAAATATACAGTATATTTTTATATATGTGATAATGTTAATATGAAATATATATCTATGCCTATATATCTATTGGAATAGCTAAACAGTTATAGTTATATCCATATATATATATATAATTTGTATTTACAATAAAAAAAATTCTGTATGTGAAGAACATTGAAATGTAAAATATATACAGTAAATACACATTAAAACACATGAACTATCATTATGAAATTATTATTTAGACATACATATATATCTTATATTTGCGTTTACTTTCAACTATCTAGTGCTTTTTCATGCACGCAAACACATTTTTTAATGTGCAGGTTAGCGTATTACAAGTAGAAATATTTTTTTTTGTGTGCGAGTGAAAGCCGACATACGCTTGCTTCAGGATTATGGATATTATGTTAACTTATTCTCCCCATAGACTACAATGGAGCACGCAAACTGAAGAAAAAAAACGCAACACATCGCTCGCACACTAACCCGACACGCATTAGACCAACTGTGCTCACCTGAAGGTAGTTATGAATATTTTACATTCCAATGTTCTTCACATAGAAGAAAATTTTCTATTTATGTTTAAATATATATTTCTATATATATCTGGTATTATTTATAAAATATCTATCTACATATATACAGTATATATATATATATATACAGTATATATATATATATATATATATATATATATATATATAAATAAAATGTATGTGTATATATATATACATATATATATATATATATATATATATATATATACATATATATATGTGTGTGTGTGTGTGTGTAAACATAGGTATAGGTATATACAGATATTTATAAATACATAGAACATTTTACCCTATGTGAAGAACATTGGAATGTAAAATATTTACAGTACATACACAGTAAAATACATTATTAAAAATGAAAATTTAGTTAAAATAATTTTTCTTGTTTTCAGGCTTAAGTAGAAAGGGCTCTTAGGCGCATATACATAACTATATATGTGTATACATGTATATATATGAGGAATAAATGTATGTATATACATATAGAAACATAAATACGCCTGTATACACATATATACATATGTAAATATGCACATACATACACAAATTTAGACATGTATATGTATGTATATATTTAATATATCCCTTTCCATTCAAATACATTGTCTTATACTATTGATCTTTAAACCCCTATAACTTTTTTTAATATTTCTATGAATATTTTTTTTTAATAAGATATTGAGGCCTACTTATCAAGCCGTCAACTATGCTGCATTCGACGGCACCAATACGCTCGCCTGACATCGCCTAACATCACGGTTGCGGACCTGAATACGCTCTCCATATCTATTGGAATAGCTAAACAGTTATAGTTATATACAGATATATATATATATATATATATATATACTGTATATATATATATATCATTTGTATTTACAATACAAAAAATTCTGTATGTGAAGAACATTGAAATGTAAAATATATACAGTAAATACACATTAAAACACATGAACTATCATTATGAAATTATTATTTAGACATACATATATATCTTACATTTGCGTTTACTTTCAACTATCTAGTGCTTTTTCATGCACGCAAACACATTTTTTAATGTGCAGGTTAGCGTATTACAAGTAGAAATAATTTTTTTTGTGTGCGAGTGAAAGCCGACATACGCTTGCTTCAGGATTATGGATATTATGTTAACTTATTCTCCGCATAGACTCCAATGGAGCACGCAAACTGAAGAAAAAAAACGCAACACATCGCTCGCACACTAACCCGACACGCATTAGACCAACTGTGCTCACCTGAAGGTAGTTATGAATATTTTACATTCCAATGTTCTTCACATAGAAGAAAATGTTCTATTTATGTTTAAATATATATTTCTATATATATCTGGTATTATTTATAAAATATCTATCTACATATATACAGTATATATATATATATATAAATAAAATGTATGTGTGTATATACATATATATATATATATATATATATATGTGTGTGTGTGTGTGTGTAAACATAGGTATAGGTATATACAGATATTTATAAATACATAGAACATTTTACCCTATGTGAAGAACATTGGAATGTAAAATATTTACAGTACATACAAAGTAAAATACATTATTAAAAATGTAAATTTAGTTAAAATAATTTTTCTTGTTTTCAGGCTTAAGTAGAAAGGGCTCTTAGGCGCATATACATAACTATATATGTGTATACATGTATATATATGAGGAATAAATGTATGTATATACATATAGAAACATAAATACGCCTGTATACACATATATACATATGTAAATATGCACATACATACACAAATTTAGACATGTATATGTATGTATATATTTAATATATCCCTTTCCATTCAAATACATTGTCTTATACTATTGATCTTTAAACCCCTATAACTTTTTTTAACATTTCTATGAATATTTTTTTTTTTAATAAGATATTGAGGCCTACTTATCAAGCCGTCAACTATGCTGCATTCGACGGCAACAATACGCTCGCCTGACATTGCCTAACATCACGGCCGCGGACCTGAATAAGCTCTCCATATTTATATAAAAGCTGTCAAAAATCTGTGCACCAAGTATGGGGCGATGAGCAGCGGACTGTTGTTAGCTGACAGTCATCGATCTCACTGCTATTTGGCTTTTTCCCAGCTTTATTTATATACTGTCAGTAAACACTGCCACTATACTAAAATGTTTAACCCCTATCCCGCCATTCCCGGACCCAGCCACTACTAAATAAAGTTATTAACCCCTATTCCGCCGCTCCCTGACACCGCCGCACCTAACTAAACGTATTAACCCCTATCCCTCCGATCCCGGAGCCCACTGCAACTAAATAAATGTATTAACCCCTAAACCCCTGGCCTCCCACATCACTACCACTTATGAAACCTATTAACACCTAAACTGCCAGCCCCCCACATCGCCATAAACTAAATTAAGCTATTAACCCCTAAACCTAACAACCCGCTAACTTTATATTAAATATTAACTCATCCCTATCTTATAATAAATTAAAACTTACCTTTAGATTTAAATTAAACTATATAAAACTACTAATTACCTACCCTATCTATTATGCTAAAATTACATTAGACTATATTAAACTAATAATTAATCTACCATGTTATACTAAAATTACATTAAATTATATTAAACTAATAATTAATCTACCCTAACTGTTATACTAAAATTACATTTTTTTAACTTAGTGTTTGTTATTTTGTGTAACTTAGTTGTTAGTTTTTTGCAACTTTGTAATCTTTAATTGTAGATTTAAATTATTTGAGTAGGGTTAAGTTTTTAACTATATAATATAGTTAATTTAATTTGTAGTTTAATGTAATTTTAGTATAACAGTTAGGGTAGATTAATTATTAGTTTAATGTAATTTTAGTGTAAGTTTAATGTAATTTTAGTATAATAGTTAGGGAAGGTTAATTAATAGTTTAATATAGTTTAATTTACTGTGTAGTATGGATGTGCAGTATGTATGAAGAAAAAAAACGCAACACATCGCTCGCACACTAACCCGACACGCATTAGACCAACTGTGCTCACCTGAAGGTAGTTATGAATATTTTACATTCCAATGTTCTTCACATAGAAGAAAATTTTCTATTTATGTTTAAATATATATTTCTATATATATCTGGTATTATTTATAAAATATATATTTACATATATACAGTATATATATATATATATATATAAATAAAATGTATGTGTGTATATATATATATATATATATATATATATATATGTGTGTGTGTGTGTAAACATAGGTATAGGTATATACAGATATTTATAAATACATAGAACATTTTACCCTATGTGAAGAACATTGGAATGTAAAATATTTACAGTACATACACAGTAAAATACATTATTTAAAATGTTAATTTAGTTAAAATAATTTTTCTTGTTTTCAGGCTTAAGTAGAAAGAGCTCTTAGGCGCATATACATAACTATATATGTGTATACATGTATATATATGAGGAATAAATGTATGTATATACATATAGAAACATAAATACGCCTGTATACACATATATACATATGTAAATATGCACATACATACACAAATTTAGACATGTATATGTATGTATATATTTAATATATCCCTTTCCATTCAAATACATTGTCTTATACTATTGATCTTTAAACCCCTATAACTTTTTTTAATATTTCTATGAATACTTTTTTTAATAAGATATTGAGGCCTACTTATCAAGCCGTCAACTATGCTGCATTCGACGGCACCAATACGCTCGCCTGACATCGCCTAACATCACGGCCGCGGACCTGAATACGCTCTCCATATTGATATATAAAAAGCTGTCAAAAATCTGTGCACCAAGTATGGGGCGATGAGCAGCGGACTGTTGTTAGCTGACAGTCATCGATCTCACTGCTATTTGGCTTTTTCCCAGCTTTATTTATATACTGTCAGTAAACACTGCCACTATACTAAAATGTTTAACCCCTATCCCGCCATTCCCGGACCCAGCCACTACTAAATAAAGTTATTAACCCCTATTCCGCCGCTCCCTGGCACCGCCGCACCTAACTAAATGTATTAACCCCTATCCCTCCGATCCCGGAGCCCACTGCAACTAAATAAATGTATTAACCCCTAAACCCCTGGCCTCCCACATCACTACCACTTACTAAACCTATTAACACCTAAACTGCCAGCCCCCCACATCGCCATAAACTAAATTAAGCTATTAACCCCTAAACCTAACAACCCGCTAACTTTATATTAAATATTAACTCATCCCTATCTTATAATAAATTAAAACTTACCTTTAGATTTAAATTAAACTATATAAAATGACTAATTACCTACCCTATCTATTATGCTAAAATTACATTAGACTATATTAAACTAATAATTAATCTACCCTGTTATACTAAAATTACATTAAATTATATTAAACTAATAATTAATCTACCCTAACTGTTATACTAAAATTACATTTTTTTAACTTAGTGTTTGTTATTTTGTGTAACTTAGTTGTTAGTTTTTTGTAACTTTGTAATCTTTAATTGTAGATTTAAATTATTTGAGTAGGGTTAGGTTTTTAACTATATAATATAGTTAATTTAATTTGTAGTTTAATGTAATTTTAGTATAACAGTTAGGGTAGATTAATTATTAGTTTAATGTAATTTTAGTGTAAGTTTAATGTAATTTTAGTATAATAGTTAGGGAAGGTTAATTAATAGTTTAATATAGTTTAATTTAAATCTAAAGTTGTTTAAATTTATTATAAGATAGCGATGAGTTAATATTTAATGTAAAGTTAAGGGGTTGTTAGGTTTAGGGTTTAAAAGGTATCTGGTAGCATCGAACATAAGCTTTCGCTGCTTTCCGACTCCCACTGATTCCTATGGCATCCGCGGCCTCCAAGGCGGCGGATTGAAAAGCAGGGCCGGAATAGTGCCGAGTGTACCTGGTAGATATTTGATAACTAGCAAAAGTAGTCAGATAGTGCTGAATTTGTATTCGGAACATCTGTAATGACGTAAGCATCGATCTGTGTCGGACTGAGACCGGCGTATTGTTTGTTACGTCACAGATTTCAACTTTTGCCAGTCTGTAAGCTTTGATAAATGAGGCGAATCAAGCTCGCCACAATTACGCTGCGGAATTCAAGTGTATTTGCAGTTGACGGCTTGATAAATAGGCCTCATTGTATATATGAGTGTAACACTTTATTTAATGTATTTATGTTGTAACTTTTAATTAAGCCCTAACCATTTATAGAAGGACTTCAGTCGTACTAACCTGACGAGGGCTTGTGCGGCATTTACTTTATACTTGTAATATGAGCGCAAGTTAGCTAAAGTCAGCTAAAATTAGCAGGCAAATTAATCATGTGTAGTAAAAATCATATATACCTTTATTATTTAATTTGACAGTTATTCTTGGCTCTAAAAATTGTGTTTTCCAAAGTCTTCAGAGAGGCTGTTTTGAGTCATTTTCTGATCGCTGTTTTAGCAACACGCTGCACAGCGATTTATCAGTTCAGGAACTCATTTATATCTGTTACTAATTCGCCACAGCAAAGAGATAAGACAAATAATTTCTGTTCAAGACATTTTAAGAGGAATATCCCTGGGCTGCAAAACAATGCACATTTTGTCTATTTGGCTAACAATTATAAATGCTAAAACATTTATTTTCTATGCAGATCTCAAGCAACACAATGCTTAACCACTGATATACTATATATGCTTAGGCGGCCAATTGTGGAGTACTATATATGGCATATATTTTTAGGTATCTTTTCAACACAGAATATCATACGAACTAAGCAAATTTGATAATAGACATACATTGGAAACTTTTAAAAAAAAATGGTATCCTCTGTCTGAATCACAAAAATAAATCATTCGGTTTCATATCCCTTTAACACAGTTTGCTATCCATCTAGAAAAACTGCATTCTTCAAGCAAAATAATCAGCTCACAAAACCAACACAGAAACAATGAGTGAGATAGTACTCTATAATCACAGCATTTTACTCTTTCAGTGCTATAATGTTACTTAATATCCAATACCATCTAGTCCCGTTTACTCCAGCACTACAGTAAATCACTAGCAATTCAGCAGCAACTCTTGCTGTTCTTTCATAAGCTGCTAAATACCTACCTACCCAGGAAGGCATATAGTGTCGCTAAAATTACCCTTTAATTTACTCTTGTGTTTAAAGGGAAAGTTGACATGCCATACTGTAGCAAGATTGTTAAAGGGACATAACCATAAAAAATAAACTGCTGCAGAGGGTTACAGCACACAGGACAAGAATGGAGCTGGAGTGGAATAAATAAAAGTACTTTAATACTGGAATCATTTTATGTATTTATTTCACTTGATCGTTATTAACTCTTCATAAACATTTTTTTGCACATTACTGAAGTATTTGCAGTTGTTATTGTTTTATAGAGCATAACCTGCTAGTACCCAGCCATGAAAATAAGAGTGGTGTGGAATAAGGATTATATTATATAGTATACATAGAAAGAAATGAAGCGCAAAAGAGAACAAATCCAAGTGTAATTTTATTAAACCAATAGAATGCGCTAAGTGCAATAATGTACTCACCAGAAGTACAAAAAAATTGAGCCTTTTATTATAACTTTATGTTAAAAACAGTCTGAGTGTCCACAGCATCACATACGAAATAGCCGTTAGCTGGAGTTTACATAGGTAGGATAAAACTTGCAGCGGGTGTATCCGGAATCCCCGCTTTCAGCCGTCTGGTTGCAATCGTAAGTGCCATGACCACAGTGATATGAATATATCCTTATACAGGAGTCACCACCTTTGTAACTCAAACGCGTTTCCCCCGGTTTCCGCCGGGTTTTTTTTTTTTTTTTTAAATTCGTTTTATTGAAGAGAAAAGGAGATCAGAAACAGTTACAACTTGTCTATAGATATAAAAATAACATATCAATTGCGTCCCACAAATGTTAATATCCTCAACAAGAATCTAACTTGTCGCCGGGTTTTTTTAAGGGGATTTAGAAAAAACAAATGCATTGTGGACACTCAGACTGTTTTTAACCTAAAGTTATAATAAAAGGCTCAATTTTTTTGTACTTCTGGTGAGTACATTATTGCACTTAGCACATTATATTTGTTTAATAAAATTACACTTGAATTTGTTCTCTTTTGCGCTTCATTTCTTTCTATGTATACACAAATCTTGGATTATACAACCTTTGGCAAGAAAGGCTGGGTTTAAGGGAGCTGCAAAGACGGACATCACAACTAATATTGGAACATTTCTAAAATCTCCAAAGATTGGTTGCTTGTTTCTTCTTTTTTTCTGGGGACGTTATATGGAAATGGAATTTTAAGTTATCACGTATACTAACCCCAGATAAGGTTTTTATTGGACTTTATGGGGCCCATTTATCAAAGGGCTTGCTGACCTGATCCGACACTGCGGATCAGGTCCGCAAGACCTCGCTAAATGCGGAGAGCAATACGCTCTCCACATTTAACATTGCACCAGCAGCTCACAAGAGCTGCTGGTGCAACGCCGCCCCCTGCTGACTCGCGGCCAATCGGCCGCCAGCAGGGAGCTGTCAATCAACCCGATCGTATTCGATCGGGTTGATTTCCGGCGGTTCCTGTCCGCCTGCTCAGAGCAGGCGGACAGGGTTATGAAGCAGCGGTCTTTAGACCGCTGCTTCATAACTTGTGTTTCTGGCGAGTCTGAAGACTCGCCAGAAACACGGCCCTTCAAGCTCCATACGGAGCTTGATAAATGGGCCTGTATGTGTGTTGATGATAAGGACATTTTAGAATATTGTTTTTTCATGAATTTATATTTATATGTATATTGATGTATTTAACCTTTTAGTGACACTGACTAAGCTCTGAACAGTTCCTTTTATTATATTATATAGTATTTTTTTAAGGGTGAGCAATAAAATGTAGCTAAAATCAAATAAAGATACAAAAAAATGTTGTGTTCGGCCATTTTATTATTATTATTCTATAGTTTGCATATAATTATGTGTTTAACCAATAAAAGAGTCAATTCCAGTGTTTCTTGTTTTCTTTTTCTATATTGGAAAAAAAATGTCTGTTTGTTTTTTGTTATCAAAGCAATGACAATCATTCTGAGTCAGAAACATCCAAGGTGGATATTAACTGCCACAAGATTCGATCGCCATAACAACGCCCTGAACACGATTAATAACAGATCAGCAACAACAGAACCAATCGACCAAACAAAACAATGCAACTGCGCAAATCTAACATGATGTATTTGAACTCTGAAACATTAAGAACATGACCAACATGTAGCATGGGCCCTAACATATGCTACCTTTTATAGTAGGTAAATGGCTAATTGAGTAACAGTGCATTTCTGCAGTTGGATAGTGTGACATTTACTTCTTTATTAAAATAGGTTTTCATTTACTGATAGTAATACATTGTTATTGATATCTGTATTGATTTTACAACTGGCAAAACAATTTAAATATGTTTTATTCTTATTTTTACATTTACTTATTGATCATGATGTATTCAGTATAAATGATTATTTGGTGCAAATCTATTATTATTATGTTGGCATGGGCTGCGCCATCTTGCTTTTCTGGTCTGAGCATGCACAGATCATGTGACCATATGTGCTATCTGTCAATCTTTAGGTTTTGAGCAATCATAAAGTACCTTTGTCCCTTTTGGGTAGATATTTATTTAATAACCTGAGGTCAGGTGGCTAGTGATCACCAATGTCACTATTGTCCATGCATGGTATTGGTGAATTTTCTGATATCTGCTTGTATCCAATACACTCTTTTACCGATACAGAAATGGAGCTCCATTTATGGAAGCAGCGGATGCTGCTTTGGAGCCCCATTGTTTCAGGTCCAGCTGAAACGGAAGTTAAGCTGCTCCTTAACTTCTCTACGACATTCGAGGTGGCGGACTGAAATCATCCCGATCCGATCGGGATAATTGACGGCTCCTGCTAGCGGCCCATTGGTAAAATGCTTGTTCAATGTTGCATACGCTGTCGGCATTTAGCAAGGTCAAGTGGACATGGATTTGCTACAGAAAATCCTGTCCGCTCGACTATTGTTAAATCTACCCCATGGTGTACTACTGGGAGCTAGTTGAACACATCTGGTGTGCCAATGTCAAGAAGCATTTGTTTGTAGCTAGTGAGGCCTTGCAGTTTCCCAATATAACATTATTATATTTATATTTCATGGCATGTGGGACAGATGCATAAAAAAATGTAAAAAAATGATATTTCTGCTTAGATTTTAGTAAACAATATTGAGATCACAATGCGCATGGCGAGGGCACCTATGTTGCGTTTGTACATACATACTAAACAGCTTTTATTAGAAGAATGTTTGCACATACATACTAAACAGCTTTTATTAGAAGAATGTTTGCACATACATACTACACAGCTTTTATTAGGAGAATGTTTGCACATACATACTACACAGCGTTTATTAGGAGAATGTTTGCACATACATACTACACAGCTTTTATTAGGAGAATGTTTGCACATACATACTACACAGCTTTTATTAGAAGAATGTTTGCACATACATACTAAACAGCTTTTATTAGAAGAATGTTTGCACATACATACTACACAGCTTTTATTAGGAGAATGTTTGCACATACATACTAAACAGCTTTTATTAGGAGAATGTTTGCACATACATACTACACAGCTTTTATTAGGAGAATGTTTGCACATACATACTAAACAGCTTTTATTAGGAGAATGTTTGCACATACATACTACACAGCTTTTATTAGGAGAATGTTTGCACATACATACTAAACAGCTTTTATTAGAAGAATGTTTGCACATACATACTACACAGCTTTTATTAGGAGAATGTTTGCACATACATACTAAACAGCTTTTATTAGAAGAATGTTTGCACATACATACTACACAGCTGTTATTAGGAGAATGTTTGCACATACATACTACACAGCTTTTATTAGAAGAATGTTTGCACATACATACTACACAGCTGTTATTAGAATGTTTGCACATACATACTACACAGCTGTTATTAGAAGAATGTTTGCACATACATACTACACAGCTTTTATTAGAAGAATGTTTGCACATACATACTACACAGCTTTTATTAGGAGAATGTTTGCACGTACATACTACACAGCTTTTATTAGAAGATTGTTTGCACATACATACTACACAGCTGTTATTAGAAGAATGTTTGCACATACATACTACACAGCTGTTATTAGAATGTTTGCACATACATACTACACAGCTGTTATTAGAAGAATGTTTGCACATACATACTACACAGCTTTTATTAGAAGAATGTTTGCACATACATACTATACAGCTTTTATTAGGAGAATGTTTGCACGTACATACTACACAGCTTTTATTAGAAGATTGTTTGCACATACATACTAAACAGCTTTTATTAGGAGAATGTTTGCACGTACATACTACACAGCTTTTATTAGAAGAATGTTTGCATATACATACTACACAGCTTTTATTAGAAGAATGTTTGCACATACATACTACACAGCTTTTATTAGGAGAATGTTTGCACATACATACTACACAGCTTTTATTAGAAGAATGTTTGCACATACATACTACACAGCTTTTATTAGGAGAATGTTTGCACATACATACTAAACAGCTTTTATAAGAAGAATGTTTGCACATACATACTACACAGCTTTTATTAGGAGAATGTTTGCACATACATACTACACAGCTTTTATTAGAAGAATGTTTGCACATACATACTAAACAGCTTTTATTAGAAGAATGTTTGCACATACATACTAAACAGCTTTTATTAGAAGAATGTTTGCACATACATACTACACAGCTTTTATTAGAAGAATGTTTGCACATAAATACTACACAGCTTTTATTAGAAGAATGTTTGCATATACATACTACACAGATTTTATTAGAAGAATGTTTGCACATACATACTACACAGCTTTTATTAGGAAAATGTTTGCACATACATACTACACAGCTGTTATTAGAAGAATGTTTGCACATACATACTACACAGCTGTTATTAGGAGAATGTTTGCACATACATACTACACAGCTGTTATTAGAAGAATGTTTGCACATACATACTACACAGCTGTTATTAGAAGAATGTTTGCACATACATACTACACAGCTGTTATTAGAAGAATGTTTGCACGTACATACTACACAGCTTTTATTAGAAGAATGTTTGCACATACATACTACACAGCTTTTATTAGGAGAATGTTTGCACGTACATACTACACAGCTTTTATTAGAAGATTGTTTGCACATACATACTAAACAGCTTTTATTAGGAGAATGTTTGCACGTACATACTACACAGCTTTTATTAGAAGAATGTTTGCACATACATACTACACAGCTTTTATTAGAAGAATGTTTGCACATACATACTACACAGCTTTTATTAGGAGAATGTTTGCACATACATACTAAACAGCTTTTATTAGAAGAATGTTTGCACATACATACTACACAGCTTTTACTAGGAGAATGTTTGCACATACATACTACACAGCTTTTATTAGAAGAATGTTTGCACATACATACTAAACAGCTTTTATTAGAAGAATGTTTGCATATACATACTAAACAGCTTTTATTAGAAGAATGTTTGCACATACATACTACACAGCTTTTATTAGAAGAATGTTTGCACATACATACTACACAGCTTTTATTAGAAGAATGTTTGCATATACATACTACACAGCTTTTATTAGAAGAATGTTTGCACATACATACTACACAGCTTTTATTAGGAAAATGTTTGCACATACATACTACACAGCTTTTATTAGAAGAATGTTTGCACATACATACTACACAGCTTTTATTAGAAGAATGTTTGCACATACATACTACACAGCTTTTATTAGGAGAATGTTTGCACATACATACTACACAGCTTTTATTAGAAGAATGTTTGCACATATATACTACACAGCTTTTATTATGAGAATGTTTGCACATACATACTACACAGCGTTTATTAGAAGAATGTTTGCACATACATACTACACAGCTTTTATTAGAAGAATGTTTGCACATACATACTAAACAGCTTTTATTAGAAGAATGTTTGCACATACATACTACACAGCTTTTATTAGAAGAAGGTTTCCACATACATACTACACAGCTTTTATTAGGAGAATGTTTGCACATACATACTACACAGCTTTTATTAGAAAAATGTTTGCACATACATACTAAACAGCTTTTATTAGAAGAATGTTTGCACATACATACTACACAGCTTTTATTAGAAGAATGTTTGCACATACATACTAAACAGCTTTTATTAGAAGAATGTTTGCACATACATACTAAACAGCTTTTATTAGAAGAATGTTTGCACATACATACTACACAGCTTTTATTAGAAGAATGTTTGCACATACATACTACACAGCTTTTATTAGAAGAATGTTTGCATATACATACTACACAGCTTTTATTAGAAGAATGTTTGCACATACATACTACACAGCTTTTATTAGGAAAATGTTTGCACATACATACTACACAGCTTTTATTAGAAGAATGTTTGCACATACATACTACACAGCTTTTATTAGAAGAATGTTTGCACATACATACTACACAGCTTTTATTATGAGAATGTTTGCACATACATACTACACAGCTTTTATTAGAAGAATGTTTGCACATATATACTACACAGCTTTTATTATGAGAATGTTTGCACATACATACTACACAGCTTTTATTAGAAGAATGTTTGCACATACATACTACACAGCTTTTATTAGAAGAATGTTTGCACATACATACTAAACAGCTTTTATTAGGAGAATGTTTGCACATACATACTACACAGCTTTTATTAGAAGAATGTTTGCACATACATACTACACAGCTTTTATTAGAAGAATGTTTGCACATACATACTAAACAGCTTTTATTAGAAGAATGTTTGCACATACATACTAAACAGCTTTTATTAGAAGAATGTTTGCACATACATACTAAACAGCTTTTATTAGAAGAATGTTTGCACATACATACTAAACAGCTTTTATTAGAAGAATGTTTGCATATACATACTACACAGCTTTTATTAGAAGAATGTTTGCACATACATACTACACAGCTTTTATTAGAAGAATGTTTGCATATACATACTACACAGCTTTTATTAGAAGAATGTTTGCACATACATACTACACAGCTTTTATTAGGAAAATGTTTGCACATACATACTACACAGCTTTTATTAGAAGAATGTTTGCACATACATACTGCACAGCTTTTATTAGAAGAATGTTTGCACATACATACTACACAGCTTTTATTATGAGAATGTTTGCACATACATACTACACAGATTTTATTAGAAGAATGTTTGCACATATATACTACACAGCTTTTATTATGAGAATGTTTGCACATACATACTACACAGCTTTTATTAGAAGAATGTTTGCACATACATACTACACAGCTTTTATTAGAAGAATGTTTGCACATACATACTAAACAGCTTTTATTAGGAGAATGTTTGCACATACATACTACACAGCTTTTATTAGAAGAATGTTTGCACATACATACTACACAGCTTTTATTAGAAGAATGTTTGCACATACATACTAAACAGCTTTTATTAGAAGAATGTTTGCACATACATACTACACAGCTGTTATTAGAAGAATGTTTGCACATACATACTACACAGCTTTTATTAGGAAAATGTTTGCACATACATACTACACAGCTTTTATTAGGAGAATGTTTGCACATACATACTACACAGCTTTTATTAGAAGAATGTTTGCACATACATACTACACAGCTTTTATTAGAAGAATGTTTGCACATACATACTAAACAGCTTTTATTAGAAGAATGTTTGCACATACATACTACACAGCTTTTATTAGGAGAATGTTTGCACATACATACTAAACAGCTTTTATTAGAAGAATGTTTGCACATACATACTACACAGCTTTTATTAGAAGAATGTTTGCACATATAAGCACAATACAAAATGGAATATTAAAAAGGCACATACAATGCCTTGCAAAAGTATTCACCCCCCTTGGCATTTTTCGTGTTTTGTTGCCTCACAACCTGGAATTAACATGGATTGTTTGAGGATTTGCATAATTTAATTTACAGAACATGCCCACAACTTTGAAGATGTTTTTTTTTTTTATTATTGTGAAGCAAACAACAAATAGGACAAAATAACAGAAAAAGTCAATGTGCATAACTATTCACCCCCCTAAACTCAATTCTTTGTAGAGCCACCTTTTTGCGGCAATCACACCTCCAAGTCGCTTTGGATAACTCTCTATGAGCTTGCCACATCTTACCACTGGGATTTTTGCCATTCCTCCTTGCAAAACTGCTCCAGCTCCTTCAAGTTGGATGGTTTGCGCTTGTGAACAGCAATCTTTAAGTCTGACCACAGATTTTCTATTGGATTGAGGTCTGGGCTTTGACTACGCCATTCCAACACATTTACATGTTTCCCCTTAAACCACTCAAGTGTTGCTTTAGCAGTGTGTTTGGGGTCATTGTCCTGCTGGAAGGTGAACCTCCGTCCTAGCCTCAAATCACGCACAGAGTGGTACAGGTTTTGCTCAAGAATATCCCTGTATTTAGCACCATCCTTCTTTCCCTCAACTCTGACCAGTTTCCCAGTCCCGGCTGCTGAATGGTGTTCTTTGGGTGATTTGATGTGTTGGGTTTGCGTCAGATATAGCGTTTTCTTTGATGGCCGAAAAGTAAATTTTTTTTCTCATCAGACCAGAGCACCTTCCTCCATACATTTTGGGAGTCTCCCACATGCCTTTTCGCAAACTCAAAACGTGCCATTTTGTTTTTTGCTGAAAGTAATGGCTTTCTTCTGGCCACTCTGCCATAAAGTCCAACTCTATGGAGCGTACGGCTTATGGTCGTCCTATGTACAGATACTCCAGTCTCTGCTGTAGAAGTCTGCAGCTCCACCAAGGTTACCCTAGATCTCTGTGCTGCCTCTCTGATTAATGCCCTCCTTGCCCGGTCCGTGAGTTTTGGTGGGCGGCCGTCTCTTGGCAGGTTTGCTGTTGTGCCATGTTCTTTCCATTTGGTTATGATAGATTTGATGGTGCTCCTGGGGATCATCAAAGATTTGGAAATTGTTTTATAACCTAACCCTGACTTGTACTTCTCAACAACATTGTCCCTTATTTGTTTGGAGAGTTCCTTGGTTTTCATGGCAGTGTTTGGCTAGTGGTGCCTCTTGCTTAGGTGTTGCAGCATCTGGGGCCTTTCAAAAAAGGTGTGTATATGTAATGACAGATCATGTGACACTTAGATTGTCCACAGGTGGACATCATTTCACTAATTATGTGACTTCTGAAGGTAATTGGTTGCACCATAGCTTTTTATGGGCTTCATAACAAAGGGGGTGAATACATACGCACATGCCAATTTTCGGTTTTCTAGTTCTAAAAAATAGTTTTATGTATATAGTTTTCTCATTTCACTTCACCAACTTAGACTATTGTGTTCTGATCCATCACATAAAATTCATATTAATAAAACATTGAACTTAAAGTGAATGTAAATTTTGATGCTAAAGTGCCCGGTTTTTAAAACTTCGATTAAAAACAGGGGCACTTTAATTCATAAAAATTTTCATTTCACTCCTGTTGTGAAAAAAAACTTACCTTTTAATCTTCACAGCAGCTCCAGCTTCCTCCACCTGTTTCAAAGCCTCTTCCTGGGTCTAAAATGAGGCATCGGCTTCCTCCAATCACAGCAGTGAATCAGACACTGAATCCCCCGGGGGGGAAGCTGTGATTGGAGAATGACCTATCAATCATTTCTGACATCAGAAATGGCTTGTGAGACCGGAGAAAGCTGGAGCTGCTGTGAAGTTTAAAAGGTAAGTTTTTTGTCACAACAGGAGTGAAATGTAAATTTTTATGAATTAAAGTGCCCCTGTTTTTAATCAAAGTTTTAAAAACCGGGCACTTTAGCATCAAAATTTACATTCACTTTAAGGCTGTAATGTAACAAAATAGGTAAAAAGTCATTGTAAAAATGCTGGACACAGCTTCAACAGACTGGTTACTACTCACCATG